>NC_043002.1:62173473-62180973 GCF_006345805.1 Octopus sinensis | reverse complement strand
GGAAGGCCTTGAAATCAATGTTACCGTGTGGGGACTATGTGTGACCAAGCGATAATAAAAAGACTGAAAGAAGGTCTGCAATCAAATAAATTTACTCAACACTTTGCAACTGAATCAATGGAGTCATTAATTGACAATTTATGCCCCACATTGCAGAAATCACAATGTAAGTGTATGTCAAAGCAAACTGTTACACTGTTGTACCATTGAATTACAAATAATGCTCGGGTAACCCTACAGCTTCCAAGAGCACAACTGTATTCGTGTTGCTTAGATGAAATGACAAAATTATGGAAGGGCCTTTCTAACTTGTAAGGAGATGAAATTTTATAAATATTACTTCATTTGTGTCTAATATCTATGGTTAAAATTTTATCAACAGCAAAAATATATGAATTGTCATGGGGGTTATGGCCCTTATACCTAGAATATAATTTCCAAATTTCATAAAGATCCATTCAGTACTTTTGACATAGACTTGGATCATAAGAGAAATGAATAAAATTGGGGGAGTTAAGGCCCCCATTAGGGTGTTATATAATACATATATATACATATACATATATATATATATATATATATATATATATATATATATATATACAACATATACTGTATATATATATATATATATATATATATATATATATATATATATATAATATATATATTATATGTATATATATATACATATATATACACACACACATACAAGATAAATTGATAGATACAACTGAGTGGGCAAACAACTATATGAGACACAGCCTAGGTTTTTTTTATGTTGATAAGCTGGGATTTATTCTATTAGTTGTTCTTGTGAAACCAGTAAATTATAGGGATGTAAATAAAAGAACAGCATTTGTGAAGCAGTGACGAGGGCGAAACACAGAGACAAAGACACACACATACACTTACATATATACATACATATATATATACATATATATATATATATATATATATATATATATATATATATATATATATATATATATCATATTACGATGATTTGTTTCAGTTCCTGTCTACGAAATAATATATATTATAGATATATATATTATATATATATATATATATATATATATATATATATTTATATGTATGTATGTATGTAAACACATTCAAAGATAAATGATAGATACAACTGAGTGGGCAAACAATATGAGACACTGCCTAGTGCTTTTTTTTCATTTGATAAGCCTGTTACTTATTCTGTCAGTTTCTTCTTGTAAAACCAGTAGGTTATGGGGACGTAAATAAAGGAACACCAGTTGTAAAGCAGTAATGAGGGAAAGAAACAAAGACACACACACATAGACTTGCATATATACATACACACATACATATATATATATGAGATATATATATATATATAATAATATCTATATATATATATATATATATATATATATATATTATATATATTATATATAAAGATAGATAGATAGATACGTATTATAATATCAGTCTTGTTAATATATTACAAAATATGATACGTATTATCCTTATTAAATTGGTTCTAAGCCTTGCACTTCGGCGACTCTAATCAATCAGCCACCCTCGGCTTTTAGATGACAGCAGTATCCACGGACTTTTACATTGGTTACTCTTGCAAGGCCTTTCTTTTATAAGTATGTGCACCGTAGATTCTTCCATCCCTTTATGAAATTTCATTTGGCTTCACTCACTTTGTTGACATAACCGACTGCAGCGAATATACTTTCTTCGCGAAGTACACGAACGTGTTTCGAAACCATTATCAGATTAGTCGTCTCGAGGCTACAGTAGAAGATACTTGCACAGGTGGCAAGAAGTGGGACTGAACGCGTAACCATGTGGTTGGAAAGCAAACTTCTTACCAGACAGCCACACATGAATGTTCTGAGATCGGAGAACAATCGTAAAAGCTCGATGCTAGCTTAAAAATTCATTCGCTTATGACATTAAAACATTTTACGTTGCGCTGTAAAAAACGGTGTCTGTGGTACCTTAGTAGCGTAGTTCATACGATATTTACCTGTAATATGTTGGATAATATTATTGATTGTGAAATCAGACGACTGTATACTTCACTTAGACACATTTTTATTGAATCAATGAAAGGATTCGTTATTGCTAAGGTTGTTGTATATGGCAGTCTATACATATATACGTAAAGAACCGGATATCAGGCCATTATGTTCTGGCAAGTTTTAAATTTCACTTGGGTCTTGTGTCCGCTTCATCCTTCCGGGAATATGAAAGTAAGATTGGAAATGGGTGTGCATAAGCGTGTGTGTGTGTATGTGTGTGTGCATATATATATACACACATGTGTGTATGTATGTGTGCGTTAGCATGTATATATGTGTGTTTGTGAGAGCTTTTTCATGTACGTATGATTTCAGTTTAATGTGTCTGCGCTCAAAGATATTTGTCTATAGAGGCGAACATATCCGACCAAGTCTATTATCACACAAATTCACAAACACACACACACACATTTATTTATAAATACAGCATCTATCTACATATAAGCATATATATATATGTGTGTGTGTGTTTGTGTGTGTATTTATGTATAAGTGTGTGTGTATATTGACGCACACATACACATAAATGCATGTATGACTTAATGTGTGTGTATATATATATATATATAATATATATATGTGTGTGTGTGGTGTATACATGACCTGTGGTTGCCTTTGTACGCGTGTGTGTCTTTGTTCTTTCTTGTCTCTATGTGTGTTTCTGGGTGGTTACTTATTTGACTATTTGTGTGTTTCGGGCCAGGCAGCATTCAACTCACACATGTCATTAAGTGAAAGGTTAGCTCATAACACTTCACTGTTTATTACGTTCTCTGCAATATATCTGCAAGCATTACTATTGTCCGCTCTGACATATTGACATATTCATAAATATGGATTTGCATATATTGGGAGATCGCCTCTGCTGCTATGGAAAGCAAAAATCCATCAAACACAAGCGGAAGGAAATCGTAGAAATCACAGAGGATAAATGTAACTAAAGAAATATATATTACACACACAAAATCATATATGCACACACACACACACACACACACATATATATATAAAGAAACAGAGAGGCAGAGAAATAGAGTGTGTTTATGATTATGTGTGCCTATGTATAGAAATATTATATATCTATGTAAGTATATCTATATATGTATGTACGCATACTTATATATATATATATATATTTACACACAGGTTTGTGTGTATGCATATATCTATTTGTGTGTATACATATATGTATTTATATGACATATGTATGTATGTGTATGTAAAACGGGATGGTAGTTGGCTGCCATTACATTGCTGTGTGCATAGAATGTCTTGGATTTATCGTACTGACATTTGCACCGGGAGTTCAAATAGAAGTAAAGAAGATGTTTAAATTTGTTGTAGTGGCGATGAAAATTGGTTTGAAATTTTGACAGAAGGCAACTAATTTCTAAGGTGGAACTTGTCTATTACATCGTTCCCTGTGCTCAACTGGTATTTATTTTATGGGCTCTGAAGAATGAAATGCAAAGCCGAGCTCAGCGGAATTTGAGCTTAGTAAAGCATGAGCTTAGAAAGACATTAAATGTCGCTAAAACCTTTTGCCTAGCCCGGTAACTATTCTGCCAGCTGACCACCTTCTCGTCCATAAATATTCCTGTCTACTATGAATATTCCTTCCTGCTCAAGGCTCAAAACCTGAAATATTAGAGGATTGGGTAGTTGATTACATCGACTCAATTGCACAACGGGTACTAATCTTATCGACCTTAAATAGATGATAGGGAAAAGTCAACTTCGGCTAAATTTGATCTCAGATCAATTTCGGTCGGAAAAAACGGACGAAATGTTTCTTAGTATTTCGCTTGCCATGTTAACGATTCTGCCAGCTCGCCACCAACGAAATATCGATGATATTCTTTTCTTACTCTAGGCACAAGGACCGAAATTTTGGGGGAGGAACCCAGTCGATTAGATCGACTCCAGTATGTAACTAATACTGAAAGCATTAGAGGAATTTGAACTCAGGACATAAAAAACAGACGAAATACTCCTAAGCATTTCGCCTGACGTGTAACGTTTCTGCCAGCTCGCCGCCTTTTATATGGATAACATTAACTCCATTTCTAAACTGAGTTGAAATTTGAAGTAAAAAGATTTTATCTTCTGTTTGGGGGTCAAAAATATGTTCTTGACCCTCAGACAGAAGACAAAATGCTTTTACTTAAGATTGTTACAGATATCTGATGAAATACATCGAAATCGATAATATTTTCTTTATATAAATTTCCATCAAATTCCCTCTTAAACTGAAATGTCATAGACTTAACTCTTAGCTATTTCCACCTACATCTTTTATATATAAAAATTTGATTTGTATAGATCTCCAATATTTTTTCAAGTGTATATATATATATACACACACAAAATATATTTATAATAAAGAAGGAAAATGCAGTTTACAAAGATTTAATGTAAATTTTAAATGGTATAGTATTTTTGTAGTCAACCGGTTTTGCGTTTCGCTATTCATGACATTGATTATATGGTGATTTTGTATTTTCTTAAGACGTTTATATTCCATGTTCATGTATGAAAAAGTGTCTCTGTGTGTGTGTGTGAGTGTGTGTGTGTTTGTGTGTTGTGTGTGTGTGTGTGTGTGTGTGTACATATAGGCATACATTTATAGACAATGACATGAAAACTCATATGAATTTTATTGAAGATGCATTGATATGTATATATATATATATATATATATATATATATATATATATATATATATATAAACACAACATTTTGGATAAATATGGCATAGAGTGTCGATGGAAATAACGCGCAATGTTGTGATTTAAGGTCTCAAAGATACGGCTCGGATAACTCGAAGAATTATCCGAGCACTTTTTACTGTATACCAGGAATTATTATCAGCTCTCCTAGGAATGAACTAAGAATCATCACAATAAATATTATAATAAAGAGAAATATATTTGAAACAGAAATTGCCTGCGAACGGGATTATCAGCTCATTTCTCCTATTCTTTCTTTCTCTCTGGTACTCTCCGTTTCCCCCTATGTGACTCTCTCTCTCTCTCTCTCTCTTCTCTCCTCTCTCTTGTGCCCTGAATATATAAAGGCCTAGTTATATACATGCGTGTTTCTGATTGTCACTCTGTGTGAATATGTGTGTAAGAGTTTATATATAAGCATACATGCATACAGATAGACAGGTAGATAGATAGATAGATAGATAGATAGATAGATAGATAGATAGATAGATAGATAGATAGATAGCTACATACATACATACACACATACTCAGACGTATATATATGTTGTGTGTGTGTGTGTGTGTATGTGTGTGTATACAGGATGCGGAAAATGATCTGACATATTTGTAAGTTTAATAAAAGCAAAATAGAGTAAATAATGAAAATATGTTTTTATTTTAGAAATGCATTATTTAATGCCATTTTGTTTCCTTTGGTTTTAAATATGTCAAGTGGGTGCCAATACTGTCTACACACTGTCGAAGGGTTTCACGAAAAGTGTCCATAACTCGGCGGGTCATTTCGTGTGGAATGGCACCAATTACTTCTCGAATGACATCTTTTAATTGTCCAATAGATCGAGGGCGATGACTACATACCTTTGATTTCAGGTTTCCACTAACTTTGATTTCAGCTATCACCACAGAGATAACTAGCACGGGTTCACATTAGGTGAGCCAGCGTGACAAACAATGACACCGTGCAACGAGATAAAAATGACCGGGGAACGTCCCCTTCAAAATCCCCACCGCAAATGGATTGCTTCCCCATCCTGTTGAAACCAAACATTGTCGCTTTCGTCAAGTTCATTCATTTTGGGTTTCAGAAACTTCTCTAGCATCACACAGTATCGATCAGAGTTCACAGTCACTGTAACATTGTCTTCTTCGAGGAAGTACGGATACCAAATGCCGAATTCTGTTGCCGCAGAATTTCGAGTAGGTACGGGATCATGTCTAACCAGCCTTAAGTGCACACGGAACACTCTTCGTGTTGCACTTACGAATTCGCTGTTCTTGATAAACGTGATGCTCGCCCGTCTAATCCAGGTTGGCTGAAAACTAAATGAAACAGCACCAATTAAAATAAAATAGTATATATATGTACATTTTGAAACTAAAAACACATTTCTCTATTTCACTTTTATTAAACCTACAAATGTGTCACATCATTTTGCCGCACTCTGTATATATATATTATATATGTGACCTCGTGAGTACCGCTGGCGATTTTTTTCCTCTGTCTTCCCTTCTCGGGATATTTCCTTCTCCTATATTTTCGACGAAGAGCTCCGCTCGAAACGTTAAACCCTCCTTCTTCCCTTCTTTCCTGAGCGTCCAATAATATTTTATTTGTTCCACGTCCTCGCGTAGTTGTGTTTTTTTTTGTGTTTTCTTGCTTGGATTAACTATATATATATATATAGTATTAATGTTCGTTTTGATGATAAAATAGAAACAAATATTACACCATATTAAGATATGCCCCAATAGTAAGTTCTATATACCTAAGTAAATACTAACAGTTAGTGCTTCTGCATAGTTCATAATATAAGTTTCCACACCATCTTACCACCACAACCTGCCATACAGCCAAACAGAATCCAAGAAGCCTTTTGAACTGATCAGTGAATATGTAAAATCAATATGAACTTGGGTGCGTTACAGTAAGCAGTTGGCTTAGCTGACCAAAACTTCGAAGAATAATCTTGTTAGAGAATGATACACACACGCACACACACTCACGCACCACATACACATATACACGCACACATACATATAAAGATCGGGAACAGCGATGGGCCCGCGTACTGCACCATCTTTTGCCAACCTAGTGATGGGATACCTCGAGATAATACTCTACCAGATAACACTCGAGAAATTTGGAAACACCTTCTCCACCTATATCCAGAACAACTGGAAAAGATACCTCGATGACTGTTTCATCTTCTGGGACAAAAGTATAGAGAAACTTGAGGAATTTAAGATACTATTAAATGGAATAAATGATAATATACAATTCACGATGGATCATAACGAAGAAGAATTACCATTTTTAGACATCCTCATTAAGAAAACCGGCAACAAAATAGAGACAGATATCTACTATAAACCGACAGACTCCAAACAATACCTACCCTTTGATTCATGCCACCCACGACACACTAGAATAAATGTCCCTTTTTGTTTAGCTAGAAGGATCTGCACCATAATATCAGACACAAACACCCGACACACATGTCTCCAGGAACTTAGAACCACACTCACAAATAGAAACTATCCACAACCCCTAATAGACAGTGCAATCCAAAGGGCACTCAAATTAAGTATAGAAGATCTGAGACAAACAAAACCAAAAAAGAAAGAACAATTAAAAACCCTTCCCTACATCTCTACACACAGCCCACTCAACAATATATATACTAACACACACACACA
>NC_043002.1:62108473-62165973 GCF_006345805.1 Octopus sinensis | reverse complement strand
ACCTTGTTTGTCTCCTCTGTGTTTAGCCCCTTGTGGGTAGTAAAGAGATAGGTATTGCGTGTGTGTGTGTGTATGTGTAAATGTTGAATGTGGAGTCAGATATCGTTAGAGTATGCAGGGGTCGTATGGTCTATCTACTGTCATAAAACTATTGTGTTCTTCTCCGTCACGGCATATAAATGAGAAAGGAAGGGCTAATATTTGAATAAGTAAGGAAATGGTGATGTGGGGATGGTAAACTCCTCGTGGGACCGTTTCAACTCTGTGTTAGTATATGTGAGTATGTGTGTGCAAGTACAAGGGGAATTATGTGAATGTATGTGTGAACCAGGGTTCTTTCAGTAACAAACTGTGATCGATGTCATATCTCAAAAGACAACCACTAGATGAAATGTAAGGTGCATTTATTTAATTTAACATCCATATTTATATATAAACTACTACAATTAGCCGTCATTTTCGACAGCACGTCTCACTTAGTCACTATATAAATCATATGACGCAACAGATGCCTAATACCCTGAGTATTCGTGGTTCACCGTTTTCCAAATGTTAATGTATGCATGTCAGTGTGTATGTGTGTGTGTGTCCATGTGCGATTGCAATGTGATATATTTTAGATTATGACTTAAGTAATTCAGTTATACAGAATTGTAACAGAAAGATAATACTGTAAGGCGGTTAGCACGCTGGGCGAAATGCTTAGCAGTATTTCGACTGTCTTTACGTTCTGAGTTCAAATTCCGCCGAGGTCGACTTTGCCGTTCATCTTTTCGGAGCCGATTAAATAAGTATCAGTTACGCACTGGGATCGATGTAATCGACTTAATCCGTTTGTCTGTCCTTTTTTGTCTCCTCTGTGTTTAGCCACTTGTGGGTAGTAAAGAAATAGGTATTTCGTCTGTCGTTACGTTCTGGGTTCAAATTCTGTCGAGGTCGACTTTGCCTTTCATACTTTCGGGGTCGTATGCACTGGAGTCTATGTAATCGACTAGCCTCCTTCCCCAAATAATTTTGTGTATCGTTATTCAAGTGTCTATATTTCTGAGATTACCGTTTAAGAACTGGTGTTGGTGTGTATACGACCACATAAATTACACACACACACACACACACATAGCCACACAAGCGCACACACACATGTAGATATATACATACATACATACATACATACATCATACATACATACATATATATATATATATATATATATATATCTATATATATATATATATATATATATATATATATATATATATATATATATATATATATATGTATATATGACGGGTTTCTTTCAGCTTCCGTCTACCAAATCCACCCACTGAATAAGCGTTTGGTGTAGATATCGATAAAAGGAACTGAGACACAAAGATAAGGCGCTGCAGCATAAACGTAGGCGGATTTGAAACCTGTAAAATAATTAAACAAAATGGTTCTTGATTTTAAACAATATGGAATTCTTATACACATATATACGTGTGTGTGTATGTGTGTAAGTATGTGGACAAAGGTTGGCTCTCCGACGTTTTCCTCAATCTATTCCCATATGTTGTACATATTTGAACAGTAAATCCACCATTTTGAAAACAGTGCCATGGGTTCTTTTATAGCATTTCTTTACATTTTGGTTATATTAGGATTGAATTTTATTTCCATTACATTCATTTCAAAATTATAATTGGTCTCCAATTGATTTGTCTCTCCTCCTTTTACCGTTGAACATTTTATTGTTTCATATATACTGCCTACGTGTATATTTCTGTCCATTATATTTATAACATTATATTACTCGTAAATACCAGATTGTTATACATTAATATAGTTCAGTGAATATTAGCTAGAATTCTGTTTTACAAATCCATTTAATATTAGTGTATATTTTCCGACAGTATTTTTCAATACTTTCTCTCGTAATGTCTATTTCTGCCTGATCAATCACATCTCTCGCTAGAACTGTTCAATACAAGACATCTCAAATCAGTGCAATTTATTGCTATTTTATTCAAATATATGAACAATTAATACATAAATACAGCCATCCCTATACATGCACACACACACACATACACATATATATATACACACAATCATTTATCTATCTAGGTTCTATCTATCTATCTCTCTGTCTATCTATCTATCTATCTATCTATATATATAACATTCATTTGGCTTGACAGTTCCCACTTTCCTTGACTTTGCCTCTGATATCAAGGTATCAGAGAAAGGTTAATATTCGATATATTACAGTCATGGTAAATATATTATAGCGTGAGAATGGTTAAGGAATTTGGTTCGTCATCCTGTATTCCTCAGTGTATGACATTTCATGGCATCTTCTGCAAGCATGTTAACTCGACTCGCGATTTGCTTATTGAACATTCAGCCATTTTGCACGTTACGATCATGATGTTAAGCATGGTCATAACTATCGTCAATGTGGTCACCGTTGCCATCATCATCATCATCATCATCATTGTCGTCGTCGTCGTCGTCGTCGCCACCATCATCATCACCACCACCACCACCACCACTACCACCACCACTACCACCATCATTATCATCATCATCATCATTATTCCCATCATCACTACTAATTGACTACTAACACCGCCGACACTACCATCATCATCATCATGTCTCTGGTCATGTCAATCACAGGAATAATTTGAGATATCATGGTTTGTAAGCGACCGACATTACAACATTGCCCCTGTCGCATAGTTTGTCATTCAGATCATTGACTGGAGTAAGGTAGAATGAAATGTCTTGCATCATAACACAACGCACCACACGGTGTTCGAATCGAAGCTTCTTGACGTCTTAGGCACAACATTCTAACCAACTGAATTATTAAATCATACAAATGGTTTAACAGCAAGTCGTTTTAAGGACACAATCGACGAAAGAGCCCATCATTCAACCATCCATTTGTTGGAATGCTCTGTTTATGATAATGCTCAACGGTATTTTAACATTAAAACCTCTGCAAGAACGATAAAGCTTCTTAGTTTTCTGTGTTTATTCTACGCGCCTTACGATGTTAATTCTCGGTAAATTACTTACAGATTAAAGTAAAATTTTGACAAGGGCAGAAATAAAATACGGATGTATGTTGACAAATCTCGAGTTATATATATGTTTATTTTTCAAAAAATGTGCTATGGATTATATACATCATGGTATTAATGTTTCTTTTAGACTGAGCAATATAGACAATGTCCAGTAATTCTTGTAATTTATCTCCTCATTGACTGATAACTATATTGTAATGCAGTGATCTCGCATGATGTTGGGAAAAGTTGTTTAACGAGTTACTACAGCAAAAAAAAAATTTTGTTGCGGTTGTTACTGGAATATCCGACTCAAAATTTGACATTTCACTTTAAATAACATCAAAGTTAAAATCACCGACAACGATTGGGTGTAAGTGGGATGCAAAAAGGTAATAATAATAATAATAATAATAATAATAATAATAATAATAATAATAATAATAATAAGACCAAAGCCTCCCCACCAGAAATTACCAAAAACATGTAATGAAAAGAAATATAACAAGTAACTGCAGAATATGTGGAGATGGACAAGAAATAATAAATCATATTATCTCTGGCTGCCCAGTCCTGGTTAAGAAGGAATATATTCACAGACATGACAGAGTTGGAACCTACATACACTGGAAGCTATGCCAACATTATGGAATAACAACAGAAAAAAGATGGTATAGGCACACACCAGAAAAGGTCACAGAAAACGAGAAAGCAACCATACGCTGGGATATGACGATACACACAGATAGAGAAAGTAAGGCCAACAGACCAGATATAGTTGTCAGAGATCATGAAGAAAAAAATGCTTTCTAATTGATGTATTAATACCGGCAGATGACAACGTGTCTCTAAAAGAAATGGAGAAACTTTCAAAATACAAAGACCTGGAAATAGAGGTAACCAGAATGTGGAATCTAAAAACAGAAACAATTCCTATCATAGTAGGTGCATTAGGCATGATAAAAAAATATTCAGACAAATACATAACAAAAACACCAGGACTTACAAACACATATAACATGCAGAAAATTGCACTAATAGGCACTGCACACATCCTACGCAGACCACTTTCCATACAATAACAATCAGAGCATCACAACAAATCACAGCACATACCCAAGGCACACAGAGCTGCGCTCGGTAGTGAAGTGAAAGCACGCTATAAAAATAAAACTACTGAATAATAATAATAATAATAATAATAATAATTAATAATAATAATAATACTATAATAATAAAAATATAAATAATAATGCCCTGATGCAGTACCGGGCAGTAGCTCTCGTAGCTTCTGATCTTAACTGACTTGAAGTGTTATCATGTACATTGTTTTGTCATGGTATAATATATGGGCTACTGCAAATATTCTGCTCAATACCACAGACTTGTCACCTGTTTGACCTTAGGCAGTTCAGCATGTCCCTTAGTGGCTGACGATATGTGCATTTCGGATCACAATTAGATGTAGTTGAGGAGCATCAGAGTCATGTGTTGAGAGGGATTCTTTGGGGTTTGAATAAATCACATCTGGAAACATGGGTGTTTCATTCAACATCCTTAAACAACCTTTATTCAGGGACCTTTTGAGTGGGATGGGCTACTCGACCAGAAAAATGTTCTAACTGGGCCCCAACTGAAAGGTCATGTGATGTTTATCTTGATATGAGATCACCTTGCCGTGCACACATAGTTGTGATCATGTGCCTAGTGTACATTTATCAGACAGGTAATCATGATGGGTATACTGGGCTTCGTATATTTTACTCCAGTGTCACATTGATGGCATGCACTTTTCCCTCACTGAATGATAATAATAATAATAATGATAATAATAATAATAATAATAATAATAATAATAATAATAATAATAATAATAATAATCATGGGAGTGTCAAAGAAAAGATCCATGGTGAAGAAGAAGAATCCAGGCAGGGTTAGACATGCTCTCGAAGGAAATCTCTGTGTTAGACCGAAAAGAGAAAGGGGACCTTAAAAGCGAGCAAAAATACAGAGCGCTGAAAAGGAAGTATAAAATTGAAAGGAAGGGCCTGAAAGTAGTAGTGGAGGAACTGAAACAGCAGCTAAATGCAGAGAAAGCAAAGATGGTAAGATAAGACCAAAGAATGAATGTTTACCACCAGAATAGTTTATTCAGTCTAGATCGGAAGAGATTCTATAAAGAAATAAATGGATATGTACACATGAAAAGTTGATACCAGATAACATTGAAAGTCAAAGGTTTTGGAGTGACATCTGGAGCAAAGACAAGGAGCACAAGAAGGATGCTGAATGGTTGCAAGAACTGAAACAAACAGTAGTCCTGGAGTTGGACTAAATGCAGCGCTCCAGCATGGCCGCAATCAAATAACTGTAACAAATGAAAGAATGAAACAAATATTGCACAAAATAGCAGATTCACATTTTACTGCGTTATATATAACTCGTTTCAGTGTTTAGGCTGCGGCCATGATGGGGCATCACCTTGAAGAATTTTGCCTGTCCGAATCGACCCCAAAATTTGTTTCTTTTTAAATTCTGGAACTTATTCTTTCGGTCTCTTTTGCTGAAACCCCTAGGTTACAGGGACTTAAACACACTGATACAAAACACAAACACACACCCACACACACTCGCACACAAACATATACACACACATATACACATACACAGCCATACGACAGGCCTCTTTCAGCTTTCATCTTTCAGATCCTCTCACAATGATTTGGTCGGACCAGGTCTATAGTTGAAGACACTCACCCAAGGTTTCACACGCGTGACTGAACCGGGAACAATCTGGTCGGGAAGTAAACTGCGCCTATTATAAATTAATTTTAATTGAATAAAATAAATACTTTACTTCATAATCTGTACCACGTCCGAAAAACATGGCTCTGTGAATCACTGCAAATAATTATGAAAACCAGTTCGTGCATAAAATCTCGCTTCGTATTTCTAGTAAGCATTTGATGTATTTGCTATAAAACTTAGCAGACGGTGTAATCGGTAGCTTAACTGAAAAAAGAACACGTATTTTTTTAGACAACATTCATATGTTAAGATCAAATTACATCAGATTTGTCTTTGCTGGACGTCAATAAACAAAGTAAAGTATTATTGTCTATTGACTCAGCATTTATACAAATTCTCTGGATATATATCTCTTGCGTTAGTATCTATTACGTTAGTAATCATAAACGTAGGACGCAGGTGTGCTGGGAGGATCTGAATAATAAGAGATTCTGAATAATGAAGTAAAGTTACAAAAGCTAACGTCGTCATAGCTATATTCTTTCTAAAACCTACAGCATTACATAGATTACAAACAATTTTTTTACATCTTATTTTGCAGCTGGTTCGGTTATTGAACTGAGGCCATGCTGGGGCATAATCCTGAAGACTTAAGTCCTTCGTGATACATTTTTCTTTCTTTGCAGATGGTACTTATTTTACTGATCTCTATTATGAAATCTATTTACTGGCTTGGATTTTTAAATCTCACTCTGTCAGTTTATATATTATGCATGCTTGTACATGACCCACGCTTAACCTTCGTCTATTCATACCACTTACTTACCGTTTACCCGATACCTTTTGGGTCATCCAGACACTAATACCTTTCATACCATATATATATATATACGTGGATGAGTCGAAAAGTAATGCTATTTTGTTTATGACAAGTATAATTACCAACAGAAAAACATGTATCATATACCAAATGAAAGCTGGTCTTCTGTGGATCACATCCTTACTTCTCAATGTAGTCACCGTTTCTCTCAATAGCAATGTTCCACCTCCGAATGAGAGCATGTATCCTGCTCCGTAAAATTCTGTTGACTGTTCTTTGAGCCACGTCTTCACTACAGTTTTTCCCTTCCTTGTCACTGGAATAATTTAGCGCCTTCAGACTATCATCTCTTCGGCCCCATGAAAGAGGGTTTGAAGGGCAAACATTATTGCAGCGACGAGGAAGTAAAAACTGCAGTGAAGAAGTGGTTCAAGGAAGAGTCAACATTTTTTTCGGGGCAGGGATGCATGCTGTCATTCGAAGGTGGAACATTGCTATTGACAGAAACAGTGACTATGTTGAGAAATAAGGATGTGATCCACAGAAGACCAGAGTCATTTTGATGTATGATACATGTTCTTGTGTTGGTAAATATACCTGTCATAAACAAAATGGCATTACTTTTGACTCACCCTCATAACAACGCTATTGTTGTCTGGTGCTTGGCTGTGGACTTTCGATGTTACATGTTTGCTGACATCATCCGCAGACGGGTTAATTTCCAAGAAATAAAACCAATTGGATTTCAACAGGACCATTTATCATTGCTGCCGGGAGCTGTTGAGCAAATTGCCGTAAAGTCAATCAGTCTTAAATTGAAGACGACCTGCATATATACACTCATACACGCACACAAGCCCACCCCATATACATACATATATATATATATATATATATATATAATATATATATATATATATATATTATATTATATTATATACGAACTAATAGTTTCACCATTCCTTAGCGAAACGTTAGCACTACGCTTTGACAATTTTTCATGTCTTGGCATCTATATCGGCTGGAGATACGATAGTTTACCCACAATAAATATTGAAAGAAAAACGCATTTGGCCAAATTTGGACATACATAATAGCAGTGATATATATATAGACATATACATATATATATATATATATATATATATATATATATATATATATATATATATATATATATATATATATATATAATGTATGTATGTATATGCGTACGTACATGCATACACATGCATACATTTATATGAATAAAAATAGTATAGTGTAACTTATCTAAGATAAGTTACACTATACTATTTTTATTCATATAAATGTATTTAAACATAACTGAACCTACATTTTAACCTGCCGAGTCATACCTCTAATAATTCGAGCATTCATTAGCTAACATGAAAATTATAGAATAAGCAATTATAGTATCTATTTGTGCATGCATCACAAGATTTCTTCCACAAATAACCGACGGAATTGTAACAAAAAAATATGTTGAAATGTATACATTGTGTCCAATTAAATTATAAATTTGGATGCGTTGCTCTTTCGTCACGTGGTTCATATTCAAATTAATAGAAAAATGCAAGTGTAGGAGGTTTACTAAATTATTCACCTGGGAGAAATACATTTGTATTCATGTATTGAAGAATATGATACACACACACACACACGTGTGTGTGACCGTGTGTGTGCGCACATTCATATTCAAATATAAATACACGGACACACGAAGAAAAACGAAGAAATATATATATATATGTTAGTAATATGTATATATATATATGTATATATTCTTTTATTCTTTTACTCTGTTACTTGTTACAGCCATTTGACTGCGGACACATTAGAATATAAACATATGCACATGCAGACACTCACACATACATGCATGCATACATACATACATACATACATACATACATACATACATACATACATACATACATATATACATATGGGGTATATATATATATATAATATATTATATATATATATATATATATATTCTCATGCATACATGCATAACACAAATGAATCTAAAGTTCTAGCCGGATATTTTATAATCAAAAGGGATCAAGCGTAGCTGCTTAAGTTGCCCAGACATTGTTTTCCTCACCGGCCGTAAAACCTCTCTTTACCCTCTATCCAGTTTCCAAATTTGAATTTTAGGTACAGACGTGCATAGAAAGGGAACAAAAATAGAGAATTATACATTCTTTAATTCGCAAATGCACTTTTCTCGTAGGCTGGCTTTTCAAAATTCTGCGATGCAGTATTCATTCATATCGATCCGATAATAATAATAATAATAATAATAATAATAATAATAAATAATATAATAATAATAATAATAATAATATAATAATAATAATAATGTACATTGTTTTGTCTTTGTATAAATGATGGGCTATAGCAAATATTCTGCTCAATACCACAGATTTGCTTGTCAGTTGTTTGACCTTAACCAGTTGACCGTGGCTGACGATATGTGCGTCTCTGAACATGAGCAGAGATGGTGGAGAATCATAGCCCTGTTTTAAAAGGAATTCCTAGAGGTTTGGATTATTCCCCTTTTGAAACATAGGTGGTTCGTTCAACATCCTAAAAACAATCCTTATTCAGGGACCTTTTGAGCGCGATGGACTACTCGACCTGAAGAAAAGTCTAACTGGGCCCCATCTGCAAGATCATGTGCTGTTTTACTTGATATGAGATCACCATGTCGCGCACATATGGTTGTGATGCGTGTGCCTGGTGTACTCTTATCAGACGTCTAGTCATGATGGGTATACTGGGCTTAGTAAATTTTACCTCAGTGTCACTTTGATGGCATTTACTGCTCTCTCACTCGATAATGATAATAATAATAATAATGGTAATAATAATAATAAATAATAATAATAATAATAATAAAATAATAATAATAATAATAATAACCGTAATAATAATAATAATAATGATAATTGTTATTATTTTTATTGTTGTTGTTATTATTATAATTATTATAATTATTATTATTATTATTATTATTATTATATTATTATTATTATTAATATATTATTATTATAGCAATTTTTGTAGTTGTTGTAGAGCGTCGAGCATGCAGAATTCTTAGCACACCTATGAAAATGCTTAGTGGTATTTCGTCCATCTTTACATTCTGAGTTCTCCATCCACTGAGATGGACGTTACATTACACTTTTGAGGCGGATAAATTAAATAAGGCCTCAGCACTGGTTTCAATGTAATCGGTCAGCCCCCTTTCTCAAAACCGTTGCCAAAAATTGAAACCATAAATATAATTTAATTTGTTTTAAGATATCGCACTCCGATAACTTAATAATCACTTTTAATTGTTTTAATAAGTTTCAATTTCATTTTTTAAGTTTCCTGTTAATATTATTTCAAAAATCATTTTAGCCAATTTTTATCTTGACATTTATACCTTTATCATAATTATATCAATATTATTCGATATCGTTAGGCTTATTTTGTAGGGGAAATAATTTGTGTGATATTGAATATCTTCTTGATAAATAATACATCGTATACTTTCCTTTAGAATTCTTACTAACTTTTCCTCCTATTCACTCATAGTTCATATTTTGATTTTATGCTGATCAAATGTCATTTTCATTGAGATTTTATCATTAACTACTGAAAAACTTTATTCAATATACCTCCTCTTCCTAATTGAATCAGTCAGTTATACTTTAAGCAAGTTATGAATGGATGCCATAAATATTCTTCAAGCTGACTGGTGTGATTTAGGAAATTAAGAATTGTGTTATATTTCTGGAAAGATCTGATGAATAGAATTCCCAAGTAGCTCTGCTGAAATAATTTCCTTACACTCTATATAGGTCAAATATTGTTAGTTCTACTCCTAAATGTTCCCATTTAAACGTTCCCCATTCCAAGCTCTGAAGTAGATATAAATATACATATTTCTTTCTAACCTTTTTTCGCTTTGTCTATCATCTTGTCGTGCCTGATGATTGTACTAGGATACCAGATGTGTTTAAATATACTGCTTGGTATACTCTCAGCGCATGAAACCAGTCGTAACACACATATCGTATTTGTTAAATAACATTTATCTCTAATCAGGTGGAATACATTTTGGTTAATCTTACAGGGGCCATCCAGACTCCCGTTTGCGCCGTGAACAGGGATTAATCTTCTCTCTTCGCTCCTTTGCGCCTCATGGGTTCAATTCGCCTCCCCTCTTCATCTAACCTCCTCCCCTCTCATCTCCCCTACTTCCTCCCACCCACCTCTCCTCTCTTGCTCCGACTCCTACTTCTCTTAACTCCTACTCTCCTTCCCTCTGCTCTTTACTCCTACCCACCTTCTCCCTTCCTCTACACAATCCAAACCCACCTTTCCTATACATACCATCACACCCCACCCCATCCCTTAAACACACTCCCATATACCCCGCCCTCAGCCTAACCCACACCTCGATCTTGCTTCCCCCACTCTCGCCTCCCCGACCTCCCAACACCACACACCACACCACACACCACTACATCACCTCACACCACCACGCACACACTAGTGCTTACCATTTCCCAGTCCCACATTCACACACTCATACGTCATGGTCACCAGCCCTCTTCCACACGCACATACCCTCTTCCACACACATACATACTCTCTTATACACACGCACGCACACCTTCGTTTTGAGATCATGACTACTTTATTATCTCCCCTTTTTCCTAGCTGTCCTGTGTGACCCCTATGTCCGGCATTCGCCATGATAGCTCGCTAGCCAATACATATTCTTTATTTTCTCTCCTTGTTTCTTTCTGTGTTCTTTTCTGTGGAAGAGCGTAGGCTCGAAATGTTAAATACGTCTTCACTTATCGAGCATTAAAGTAATACATCTGCATGTTGTCTACACCACCTGTCTTCGTGATTTGTTTTTATTTTTGTGAATTCTACCCGTATCTATATAGGTATTTAGTTACTTCATGCTTATTAATATTTTTTCAGTTTATCACTTCCTGTGCTACGTCTCTCTTTATGCCTAAGCGTGCGCACGCGTGTATGTGTATGCATGTAATTACATTTATGTGACCAGGTGAGACACCGCATATATTTTAAATGTGTCATTAGCTAAAATGTCCTAAGATTTCTACACTTCTATCTCATTTTATTGTCATGAATATTAAACAAAGTTCCGTCTCCAATATTAACAAAAATGTACACAAACACACACATACATTTATTATATCTTTATATATATATATATATATATATATATATATATATATATATATATATATATATATATATTATATTTACATATCTGTGTATTTGTGTGCGTGTATCTGTTTATAGGTGTGTGTGTGTGTGGAGCACTTTATGCGTTTGCAATTTATACGCGTCTAGTAATTCGTCTCTTTTTCATAAATGTTAAATTTCTCTCGAGTTTCAATCAAACGTATCAACAAATACATCTTGCTTATAAATTCAGCAAAAAATTTGGAACAGGAAGAAAAGTGTAAATGTGCAATGCATATACAATTTGTAATTTAATTGGCCACTAACACAAATTTTTGCAGTTCATAATGTTTTACCGAAATAAATATCATTTAAAATTATTGGAATTTTCAATAAAATTTCTTTATCAGCGATATGTGTGTATATATACGCACATATATATGTGTGTGTATAAATATATATATGTATATATATATATATATATATATATATATATATATATATATATATATAATATATATATATATATATATGTGTGTGTGTGTGTGTGTTTATCTGTATATATATATTTATACATATATACTTATATCTCTATATACATATATATGAGATATACTTATACATATATAAACTTACATCTATACATATTTATATATATGTGTATATGTATATATACACATACATATGTATATATATATATATATATATATATATATTATATATATATATGCACTCACGCTCATACATAAGTATATGTCTGTGAATGTTTGTGTGTGGCTTTGTAGTTGTCTATACATACGCCTTCATATAAATATACATATGTATGCACCTATATATATATATATATATATATATATATATATATATATATATATAGATAGATAGATATATACATATATATAGAGATTGATAAATATATACATACATATATATATATATTTGTTACATATATATATATATATACTATATATATGTATATATATCAATATATTTATAAACGACACAGTCGCATATTCACTTGCAGAGACACCTATATATATATATATTATGGAACATGTTACGACGCTAATGGTTTGAAGGTGAGAAATATCTGAATACTTATTTGAGTAGTGATTTACAAAACTACGCTAATCATATTTTCTTGCATAGAACCTAGATCAGACATTTAGTTCTAGCAGTTCGTTGATTATATCGACCACATTAGTCATTCTGTACTCTATTTGATTGACCCCGGAACAAAAATATACGTTGGCTGTTACTGTTCGAAATTGAACTAACAACTCATAGCATTAAATGACATATTGAATGTATCATTTGAGACAGTTTCGCCCATTAAGACATACGTATTAGGTATTGATATATAACCACTCGCATCTAATTTTCATTCTTCCGACCAAATCGACCACGCTATTTATTTCCTAATATATAATACTTGTTCTTTGGTGTCTCTTGCCGAACTGTTACGAAGGCGTAAAGCAGTCAAGCAGACAACCATAAAGGCAAAACTGAACTATACATAAACAAACACACATATGTATATACGAATGATGCTTATATTCTAATAAAACACAGATTCATGTTGAGTTGAATAATTACTCAATAAACATGGAAGAGTACAAACTTACTATTCTTTAACAAGAATATTATTGAGAGTGACTTGGTTGCCATCATCCTAAATACAAAGCGGCATACCACATTTTAAACAGTTTCTAAAATGAATGTGCGCGCACACACACAAAAAATACACACATATATACAAATAGGATAGCAGAATAACCTGGCTTAGAATTACTTGCACAATTTTTATATTATCCATTTTCTTCATATTTTTATAAGTGAAATGATATATTATAAAATGCTCATGCTTATAGCCAAATAAATAAATAAATAAATAAATAAATAAATTAATTAATTAATTAATAAACACCATAGATTTCACTTCCATAAACACAAAAATTAAAATTTCTCAGTCGCCAGCATGCAATTTACAGAACAATGATCCCCCGATCACGAATATGCTGACCAGCAAACTTCAAACCTACTTACATATTCCTGAGAGAATTAAAACATTTGCAAATAACGCCATTACATGCTTCAGTAATGAACAACACCTCCTAATACAAACTAGTGAAATACAGGCCTGCTAACAAATCATCTTCACTCGTGAAACCTTAAAAACACATTACCTAAAACCTGAGATACTTTGTGAACAAGCCTAAATACAAAAGTTAGAATGCTGGACTGAACTCCTAGTTTTAAAACCTACATTCTCAACATACAAGGTTAAATGTTCTAATAGTATCCAGGTGTGGCTGTGTGGTAAGAAGCTTGCTTACCCAGAATGCAACACTAGTTGGTCTGGACTGTTACAGTGAGCAGATGTGAGTTTCGGCTCCGCGAATAGAAAAAAAAGAACAAAAAGAAAAATTGTCAATTATGGCTCGCTATAGTGAGCAAAATACTGGGTTCTCATCACCGTAACGGTGAATTGAGAATTTTTTGAAAATTCTTCTTGTGAATTCTAGTGGGCGTATCTCGCCAGAAAAATAAGAATAAGCCATTTGGATTACCTTTTGGATTACCTTTTTGGAGTATTATACAAAGGATTCCCTGTCTGTGCTATTTGTGAGGTGTTTCTTTTAATTTTCCCTTCTTCTATTTTTTCTTTCTTTCTAAATTTTGGTTCATTCCTTTCATTACTTTAATTTCAGTTTCCTCCCCTCCTCATTTATTTTGTTTTATTTTTATTCGGTTTAATTTTTTGGCAGACTGTCTTTTGAACTACTTTTGAACTGTTTTTGACATGGCAGAAAAACTCTGTCTTAGAGTGGGAAATTAACCCGCCTAAGCAATGGATAAAAGATATGGAGGAGAAGACGATGGTACTTAGAACGTATTCTAATGTTCTTAATTCCATCACAGTCTTCCCAAAACAAGTCATAAAAAATGAACTTAAAGAACATTTGTCCTCTGTAAAATATATATCCCGTGGTGTCAAACATGCAACCGTATGGTTGTTGTTTGACAACGGGGAAAAGGCTCGCCAGTTTTCGAGTCAGACTTTAGAAAGCAAGGAAATTCTGTTTCGCCCGTCATATTGTGGAAAAAAATTAATACGAGCCTGGGTATGTGGTCTCCCCCCGGGACTGGGGGATGGCGGGCCCAGACTCTTAAATATAAGAGTATTGCCGGCGGTCGATTGGGAAGGGTCAAATCGATTTTGACCCTATGGACACCATCGGCCGCAACAGAACTGGTTTTTCTAGACTTCTTGAAAATGGCTGGCTGCAGGTATCCGGTGATACTTGAGGGACGTCCCCCAAAGTGTCACTCGTGCTTGCAGCCAGGCCACATTAAAAGGAACTGCCCTCAGGATCATGGTATGGTCCTGGAACAGTCACTAGATGCCACTTCCCCTACCCGGTCAAAGGGAGAGGTGGATGTGGTCGAGGAGGCTTCAGCCCCTTCAACTCAAAAAGGATTAAAAAGGAAGAAGGCGGGCAACAATAGTTGCCCGCCGAAGGAACATAGGGCTTCGGAAGGCGGGGGAGAGTCTCCGAACAAAGCGGAAGAGCTCCACTCTCCCGAAGCCAGGAAGAAAAGAAAAAAAAAGAAGGAAGAAGAACAGGTCATCTCAGCGGGGAGATGATGTAAATACTGAATGTCCCGAAGTTGTGCCACCCACGGTGGAAGAAACCACACCCACCCTTAAAGATGATCAATTAATTATCTTTTTCTACAAGGCGGGGGAGGGGAAAAATAGTAGAACATAAAGAAACTGTAGATATGCCCTTCACACGGGAACCCGAATGGCCTCCGCAGATAGCTGTGGATGTCATAAGGTTTCCCTTGGGGGAAAGTCTTAAAGGATTTGGGAAGGAGTGTCGCATATGGCCGGGTGGCCCTTACACGACTTACATGTCCTACATGAGTGAGGCATGGGAAATGGTGGGATACAGGAACTCAAGCGGCATTGAAGATAATGATGAATATATCGATGGATATATTGAAGAGTAGGAGGTGAAAGACCCTCGTTACAGGGTTTGAAACCTCATCTTATTGGATTATTTTGTAGTGGTTTATAACCTCAATTGTGTGCTTTAAGAAAGAAAACAAAAAGAAAACATGTTAAGTGAGAGGTTTTAGTGCCTTCTCCTTGTAAGAGGAGCACATTGGGCAAGCATCTTCTACTATAACTCCGGCCGACAAAGGCTTTGTGAGTGGATTTGGTAGACGGAAACAGAAAGAATCCCGTCGAATATATATATATATATATACATGCGTGTGTTGTTATATATATATATATATATATATATATATAATATATATATATATATATATATATATGTGCTTGCGTGTCTGTGTTAGTCCCCCTACAATCGCTTGACAACTGATGTAACATTAGCACTGACAAAAAGCGAATAATTACTATCCTTACAAAAATAAATCCTGGGGTGGATTTGTACGTCTAAAAAGGTGGTACTCCAGAATGGCCACAGTAAAATGACTGAAACAAAGGCTAAAAGATTAAAAGAATAAATAAAGCTAACGACATCTAAGCGGAGTGACACATCTACTGATCAACACCCTAACTACGTTCTATTTTGAAAATTCATGTACTGATAATGACACACCTAAATTTACACAGCGTATTCCAATGTTCTACATGCATGAACTTTCCAAGTTTGTGTTTATGGAGGTGGAATCAGTGGTATTTATTTCTTTATTTTACAAATATGACTTTCATTTGGCTATAAGCATAGGTATTTAATAATATATCATGTCACTTAAAATATGACGAAAATGTGTAATATAAAGACTGTGCCAGGTTATTCTGCTATCCTATTTGTATATATGTATGTTGTGTGTGTGTGTGCGCGCGGGAGGATTCGCCTTAGAAACTTTTTAAATTGTTCTACATGTAATGAGGTAGAATTGTAGAAATCTACATGTGTAAATCCTAAACAATAGCACGCCCCCAAATTTAATCAGCAACATTTTTGCATTAAACGTTGCCGTCACATCCTACTACACAACCTATCATTCCTCAAAGCTCAGCTGGCTGTAGAACATTTTAATTTAGCAGAGACATTATAAACCCAAAATTAACTCAAACAGATCACAGCCTGATTAGCTGACTGAATCTTCAAAATCAATGCCAATGTTGTTCTCAGGATGGCAAGCTGGCAGAAAAGTCAGCACGCCGGACAAAATGCTTAGCGTTATTTCATTTGTCTTTACGTTCTGAGTTCAAATTCCGCCGAGGTTGACTTCGCAATTCATCCTTTCGGAAATCGATAAATTAAGTACCAGTTGCGTACTGGGATCGAACAAATCGACTGGTCCCCTCCCCAAGAATCTTGTGTTATGTGCATAGATTTGAAAAGAGTAAGTTTCTTAAGGCAGCGTGTTAGCAGAATCGTTAGCACACCGGGCGAAATGCTTAGCGGTATTTCGTCTGCCGCTACGTTCTGAGTACAAATTCCGCCGGGGTCGACTTTGCCTTTCATCCTTTCGGGGTCGATTAAATAAGTACCTGTTACGTACTGGGGTCGACATAATCGAATTAAACCGTGTGTTTCTCCTTGCTTGTCCTCTCTGTGTGTAGCCCCTTGTGGGTAGTAAAGAAATAGGTATTTTATTTATATTTCAATATCCTTGTTCCTCAGAATCATGGGGCCTTCGTTAAAGTGGCCCACCGTATCAACAAAATTAGACCAGCCATAAACAAAAGGAGACCAGCCATAAACAAGAACATGAAGAAGAGTTGTTACTATAGCAACTCCAGTTCGCATAAGTCACCATCTTCCTCCTTCTTTTTCCGTCTTCCTCCTTCCTCCAAACCTATCTAAGCGATGACCTTTTCCACACCCGTTTTGTCATATGCTTTGAAGAAGGGGTCATAACCCCGAAATATAGAAATATATAGTAAACCTACAACTTTCTTTTCGCTTCTTTTATTTATTTTTTTTTTATTTATTATTATTTTTTAAATTTGTTGTTGCTTACTTCGTATCTTCTTGCATTGATCCGGTCTCACACAGCAAGTCTCTTAAAGTAATATCGCACAATTCTTCACCGAACCTACTCCATTTCATATATATATATGTATATATATATATATATATATATTATATATATATATATATAATATATATATATAATATATATATATATATATATATTATATATATATATATATACATGCATACATATATACATACATAAATACATACAAATAGATAGATAGATAGATTTCCTGTTACATTTTCTAAATAGCGCTATATTGCTATCTATATATATATATGTAGAAGGAGAAGAAAACAAAACATACGTTCAGCGTTGTCATATATTGATTATTAAATTGCTTTTTTTCTTACACTTATGGATTTCTGCGATATTCACTAGTAAAGAAGAGCTACACAATTCCTAGCGATATATCATCTCTCTCATGACTAGAAGAAAAAGCAAAACAAAAAACATAGAGAAGGCACATAAATAATATCCAGTCCATTTTCGATGATAGGAATATTTCACAGAAGATTCCCTGTAACCATTAATCTCGAGCCTATCGCTCGCCAGCATTACTAAAAATGTTCTGTACTAATCGGATCTATAGTCATACATTTTGTACAGAAACTACAAACGAATTGCATAAAATAGAATGGATGTGCCAGAAAGTTAGTTTGAATCTTGAATGCAGATGCTGGTCACCAGTGAATGCTTTTCACAAATTTGTCGCGCACATTAACACACATACGCATGCACACACTTACAAACATATTCTTTTGTACTCTAGGCACTAGCTCAAAAGTTTTGGGGAGGGGGCCAGTCCATTAGATCTACCTCAGGACGCAACTGGTACTTAATCTAACGATGCCGAAAGGATGACAGGCAACGTCGACCTCAGCGGAATTTGAACTTAGAACGTAAAGATAGACGAAATACCGCTAAGCATTTTGCCCGGCGTCCTAAAGATTCTACCAGTTACCCGCTTTATACTTATATACATATTCTTTTCTACTGAAAGAACAAAGTCCGAAATTTTGGGGGAGAGGCTAGTCGATTAGACCGACCACAGTACGCAACTGGTACTTAATTTATCGACTCCGAAATGAGGAAAGGCAAAGTCAACCACGCGCAATTTGAACTCAGAACATAAAGACAGACAAAATACTTATTTATTTACTACCCACAAGGGGCTAAACACAGAGAGGACAAACAAGGACAGACAAACGGATTAAGTCGATTATATCGACCCCAGGATGAAAGGATGAAAGGCAAATTCGACATCAGCGGAATTTGAACTCAGAACTCAGATTCTGCCAGCTCACTGCCTTTAATATATTCTTTTCTATTCTAAGCACAAGGCCCGAAATATTTTTTTGTTGGGGGGAGGGCCATTTGATTAGAAGATCGACTATAGTACGCAACTAGTAATTAATTTATCGATCCCGAAATGATGAAAGGCTAAGTCGACCACGGCGGAATTTGAACACACAACATAAAGACAAACGAAATCCCGCAAGGCGTACTCTTACATACTTAGTGAAGTACTCACGCGTATAGGTAAGTACATACGATTGTAAGAATGACATCACTTTATATTTTTTGCGATACAGTATTAAGAAGAGGTGAATTGAAATTAGTTAAAATAAAATTTAATGAATTATTGGATTAGATAACAATTTGTAATTTCCTTACAACGCCAACGACATTTTTACGTGAAGGAAATCCATCACAAGTGTCGGCTCCAGTACAAAACAAAGCACTTGATTACAGTAGATTTTGAAATTAGAATATAATGACCTACAACGTATAACCAGCAAACTGGTATTTTGAGAAGCCAACCATTACATTTCGTTACGTTTAGTTTTTTACTCTTCTATTTGTTTCAGACATTTGAATGCAGCTATACTGGAGAACCACATTTACTTGAAAAATCGACCCCAGTACTTGTTCTTTGTAAGCATAGTACTTATTCTATCGGTCTCTTTTGTTGAACTGCTAACTTACCGGGACGTAAACACACCAGCATCGGTTGTCAAGCGATGGTGGGGAACAAACACAGAAACACAAACACACACACACACACACACACACATACACATATATATGCGATGGGCTTATTCAGTTTTGTCTACAAATCCACTCACAATGTTTTTGTCGACCCGGTGCTATAGTAGAAGACACTTGCCCGAGTTACCATGCAGTAGGACTGAACCCGGAACCATGTGATTGGTAAGCAAGCTTCTTACCACATAGCCACGCCAAAATTCAGGTATACATTTTACAAGAGATGCTTTAAATAAAGTGCATTCTCAATTAAACCAGTTCGATACTTTCTTCATGCACAGATATTCTGCTGTACCAAAAATAGTTATTCTGATACAGACTAATTTAAATATATAACTATTCTACACTAGCATACGTATTTTAAAGTATTATAATTCTTTCAGCGATATATAATCCTTCCACAGTAGCGACATTAGTTCTACGGATACATGGTGTTGCTCTTATATAAAAATTATACTGCAACATACTTACCCTGCAGTAGCAAAAGTAATTGTTCTACTCAAGAATTATTGCAATGCATTGTTATTTTAATAAATATTTATTCCATTCTGGCATTCTTATTCCATTACATACTCGTGCAACTTTGATTTTTCTACTAGAATGTTATTCCAAAGCATAATTATTGTCACATCGTCATTCGAATACATATTCTATTGTGGTATGCATTACTACTATACCAAAATACATTCTGTGGTATATGGTCATTCTACTGCATGGTCATTCCGCTCTAAGGGAACTTTAAGTTGACCACTTCACGTCCTCAAAATTGTATAAAAACGACAGTGACATTACAGTCTGAATAAAATAAAGGACGTTTTATATTCCTTTTTTAAAGTATTATTTGTCAGTATCTCCATTCTGCTTTGAATATTTTAATTCTGTATAAGGTAACTAGCTGGCAGAAATGGGTAGCACACCAAGCAAGATGCTTAGCTGTATTACTACCTCCGTCTGTACGTTCTGAGTTCAAATTCCACCAAGGTCGACTTCGCTTTCTAGTCTTTCGGGCTCGATAGAATATGTACCAGTGGAACATCAGGATTGGTGTAATTGACTCAGTTCCTTCCCCAATATTACTGCCTCTGTGTCAAAATTTAAAACTAATTTTAAATTTGTACATTTTGCATTCATCAAAATATAAACGAATGTTTATATTCATCAATTACCGAAATTGTAATTAGTTCTCAATTATTATAAGCATCAGTATAGTCTCGTGTAAGCTGATCAAGTTATATGTAGTCTTGGAGTTGTGACAAAAAATGAAATCTCGCCGTATTATTGGAAAGAAAGTATAGGCAGCTTGAGTAATGCTGTCCAACATATAATGAGGAGGATCACAAGTAGAACGGGCCTTGACATATACAAATTCGATCAATGGTAAGCAATTCCTCAGCAGTATTAACAATAAACAACATAATCATTTGATATAGAACTGATAGGAGACCTTGTTTCTCTGGAATTCGTATTTCTGGCCGAAAATCAGTTCCTAAGATTGATTAAGAATGAAGGATCGATATAAACACAGTAGCTTGTCTACAAAAATATTAGGCTATTTATTTTCAAATCGCATAATCTTTAAAATCATAAGCGGAGTGCCTATTTGCTGACGTATTCTGAGATAAGCAATTTTAAAGGAAGGGTTCGTTCTGGGTATGAAACCGCCACCACAACACCAGCATCACAATCACCACCATCACAATCACCACCATCACAACCACCACCATCACAACCATCACCATCACAATCACCACCATCAACTACTATTAGCATTGCTACCACTCTTAGTAATATTAAAGTATAAAAGAAATCGTGAACACCCTTGGGAAGCGAACTCCAAATACAAGGAAACGTATATAAACATTTGTAGACATTTCATCTGGGAGCCAGCATTTTCTGTACGATTTGATTGCCCTGAAGTGTTTTAAATAAAATATTTAGCTAGACATGAGCATAGAAGATCGAAAATTTAGAAAAATAACACGGCTGCAGAACTAAAAAGTCAATTGCAAAATAAACGCATGATGAAGATAAGAAATAGTAAAATAACGAACACAGGAAGGAGTTAGACTAATATATAAGACTGATCATAATGTCGGAAATAATATAATAGGTCTCAATACAACAGCAAGCCCAGAAATACATTATAGCTAGAAGGTAATGTATTAGAACTTTGGTGAATTGAAGAGGTTAGTTAGTAGAAGCAGGAAGTTACTGTCTGCAGTTCATATTGATCATCCCAAGAGCCACATTTAAAATAGCTACTGCGTATTGAGAGCGAAGGAACTTAATAACTGTAGAGAATTATGGTAAATTGGATACGTATAATGACATCTAAATTTCTAACTGGAGTGCTTGTGCCCGTATATAAATAAAAATAACTAAATAGATAAAAGCAACAACAGCAACAACAGCAATGATGATGAAGACGATGACGATGATGATGATAATAAATTCACTACTACTACTACTACTACTACTACTACTACTACTACTACTACTACTACTACTAATAATAATAATAATAATAATAATAATAATAATAAATGCCCTGATGCAGTACCAGGCAGTGGAATGCCCTGATGCAGTACCAGGCAGTGGCTCTCATGGCTTCTGATCTTAACTGAGTGGAAGTGTCATCATGTACGTTGTTTTGTCTTGGTATAAAAGATGGGCTACAGCAAATATTCTGCTCAATACCACAGATTTGCTTGTCAGTTGTTTGACCTTAACCAGTTGAGCATGTCCCTTAGTGGCTGACGATATGTGCATCTCTGATCACGAGCAGAAGTAGTGGGGGAGCATCATTGCCATGTGTTGAGAGGGATTCTTTGGGGTTTGAATAATTCACATCTGGAAACATGGGTGGTTCTTTCAACATCCTTAAACAACCCTTATTCCGGGACCGTTTGAGCGGGATGGGCTACTCGACCTGAAGAAAATTCTAACTGGGTCCCACCTGCAAGGTCGTGCGCTGTTTACCTCGATATGAGATCACCATGTTGCGCACATATGGTTGTGATGCATGTGCCTGGTGTACCCTTATCAGACGGGTAGTCATGATGGGTATATTGTGCTTCGTATAATTTACCCCAGTGTCACTTTGATGGCATGAACTGCTCTCTCACTCAATAATAATAATAACAATAATAATAAACCTTTTTACTAAAGGCACAAGGAAAGAAAAAGGAAGATTTAACGTTTGGAGAGCATCTCTTCGTCTGAAGCATAGGAAAAGGAAAGCTCCATGGAAGAGAAGACAGAGGAAAAAATCGTCAACGTTACATACGAGGTCACACACACACACACACGCACACACCCACACACATATTATATATATATATATATATATAATTGAGTAGTTGAATGAATTATCTTATTATGGATAATTCGGTTAACCGATACCTGGGTAGCAAATTCACGTCAGAAAAACACGGTTGAAGCTACATGCCTAGGGCAGAGATCACGTGCTATCGTGTGGAAATTTGTGTGTGTGTTTTTTATACAAATAAATGAAAGATTGGAGTTGAACGACGAATTATCAAAATTCCTTTATTTTATTTTCGACATATGTTTCGAAGGCTGCATATTCCTAATTTCGGAGGAATAAGGGGTGCATTATGCCGCCTTCTCATCAGGAAAAGTAAGGAACTTATGTCAGCATCAAGATGCATAAAAACGTTTAGATGACTGCCCACACGAAGCCCATAGCGGTAATGAGTGTTTCTTTAAAATATTCCGTTATAAGCAGTGACGTCAAAAATGGTTGAATGTAGAAGATTCTAGAAGGTTCAAGGGTTCAAACAAGGTTGGAGGAGAGAGACCTAAGAATAGGAAGGTAGAAAGGTGCAGGTCAAATGAATGGTGATTTTGTTGTTTTCTTTTGTGAATGAATGCCTATGTGTGTGTATGTATATAACTGTATTAATGGCTATGTGTGTGTATGTGTGTGGATGGGTAGATGCCAAAAACAGACAGTGGTGAAGTGACAGGTTTGTCTCTGTGTGTTTGATTGTGCTTATGATAGAGAGACGGAAAGGGAGAGAGAGAGGAGGGCGAGTTAGAGAGACAAAGGTAAAACACACCTCAATGGGTTGGGTAGTAGTCCTTTAAGAGTATAAAAAATTGACTATGGGGGCGATATATAAATGGGACTATATTATTAAAATTCAAGGAGGTTATCTATATTAATCATTATTCATATAAGTGAAAGGTGTGTTTTTGCCAGTGCATGCATCTATAGGATTTCTCGACCATTGTATTTATTAAAGGGACTTTGGCGAAGAAAATATGGAAAAGTTCGGAATTACAGACGCCACAAAAGTTTCTGCCTTTATCAAACGGAAAGGATACAGACAATATGGACCATTCCAGCTTGAAAGTTGTATTACTGTCCTTAAGACGCCAAACTATTTTACTTAGTCCTGTGCTGTGTTGTTTTCTCTTATCTCGGAAAGTTGAATAATGGTTGGAGATCCTGTGGGCTAATTTAGAAGTAGTTGCCCCAATGTAGAAGAAGACATCGGTACCGGAAGAAATTTTGCGCTGGTAAATGGAATTTCTAATTTTGGAATTGCTGGATAAGAACTTTAATCTGTTAGGGTTTACCTCCGAGACTAAGACGGAGTTTTTATTCTTATGATTGTTGTTAATATTATTGCTAGCATTGACCACAATAGTATTCATATTATTATCATTACTATCAATTGTACTATCGTCGGTAATTTCCCTGACTATAGGAATGCTGGGGTTGTTATCATCAATACTACCACTGTTATTATAAATGCTGTCGTTATTACCACTAACACTACCACTGTTAATAATCCGACTAATATTATTATTAATATTACTATTGTTAATGCCAACGCTGCTATGAATGTTGCTATTATCAATACTATTTCTATTATTATTATTATTGTATGTTTGGTTGGAATTGTTAAGGGCAGTGTCGCTACTCCCGGGTGATGCATCTTGATGCTGACATAAGTTCCTTACATACAATAATAAATAATAATAATAATAATAATATAATAATAATAATAATAATAGAAATAGTATTGATAATAGCAACATTCATAGCAGCGTCGATTCGAACATGTAGATGATGTATAACATTTTTGATAAATAATGTTATTGTCTGTAATTATATATCTGTCTTTTTATAAACATAAATCTATCCTCAAATATCTTACGCACCCTGTATACGTATGTATGTTTATATAGATGTCGCTGTTCAGATTTTTTGCCAATAAAGAGCCAGTTTCTCGCCTAGATCATCTCTACGGCAGGATTCTTACCGAGTGCCGAAGGTGCCACGCAGTGTGACTGAACCTGAGAAAATGTGGGAAACCAACGTCTTACCACAGAGTTGCGCTTGTATTTATATTAGAAAAATATATTCTATAATGGACGTACAGCAATGAATTCATAATTATCTGGAACAGTTTTTAACCATTTTCTGTCATCCAGTTAAATTTCAATTCTAAGAATTTTTCCATAGAATATTTCATGTTACTTCTATATTGAAATCTTTTGGATACTTGGTAAATTTAAAATTCTGAGTAATGATCGATTAATATTCTGCAACTGGTACAGCAGCTAATATAAAAACTAGTACTCAGGCGGGGAGCTAGCAGAATCGTTAGAACGCTAGGCGAAATGCTTAGCGGCATTTCGTCTGTCTTTACGTTCTGAGTTCAAATTCCGCCGAGGTCGACTATGCATTTCATTCTTTCAAGGTCGATAAATTAAGTACCAGTTGCGTACTAGGGTCGATCAAATCGACTGGAACCCTCACCCAAAATGCGGGCCTTGTGACTAGAGTTAAAAAGAATCGCTACAACACCGGGCACAACGGCTAGCGGTATTTCCTACGTCTTTATGGTCTGAGTTCAAATTTTGCCGAGGTCGACACTTCCTTTCACCCCTTCGGAGAACGATGAGAGAAGTACCAGCTGGATTCTGGGGGTCGATGTAATCGACTTATACCCTCACCACGAAATTGCTTTCCTTGTGCCAAAATTTGGAATCAATATTGTAATTAAATACTGCCGCTACTACTACTGCCGCTACTACTACTACTACTACTACTACTACTACTACTACTACTACTACTACTACTACTACTACTACTACTGCTGCTGCTGCTGCTGCTGCTGCTTCCGCTGCTGCTGCTGTTACACTTAGTTTAATCATTTCTCTATAGAACAAGAGGAATATTTTGGTGGCGAGTGAAATTTGGAGCCTATCGCGCTATATAATTGGTGAGTTCGAATTTGATCAACAAAGGAAAGATGAATGGGAACGCAGAATTTGAACACAAGGAAAGATTAAAAGGCCATAAACTATTGCTAAATTCATTTTATCTGAAGCTCTAATGTATCTGACAATCCATCGCTATATAATACCGTCTCATATACTGACATACATGTATGTATATGTTTGAGCGTATATTGTCGACAGCAAGCATATACACCGCATCAACGCACAAAGACAACACACACCACCCACTCATATACATGCATATACATGCATATATACACACACACATATATATATATATATATATATTATATATATATATATGTACATAAATACGTATACACACGTACACAGACACACAGACACATACAAAGGCACACACACACATACGCGTACATACAGACACAGACATACAAACACACACGCGCACACACACACACACACACACAACACACACACACACACACACACATATATATATATATATATATATATATATATATATACCTACACATATATAGAAAAATCTATGCATATATGTAATGAATGCTTCATTGACAAACTTCTGATGAATAGGTATTTTATTAGATCATGTCTTTTAAAGTGTCAAATCAGAAATACATTAAGAGTATAACCATTTAAATGATGAAGATATCCGTTTCTCATTATCTGTGCAAATGCCGAAATGAAATGGTTTTGGAGTAAACATTCGGAAATTCATGTGTACCGAATGAAGTTTGCATAATGTAGAAAGAATCACCAATGAGAATGTAATAGATGTTTCGGAGGTTATTTTTGCAATGAATAATTAGCATTATATTGTTGGTTCAATGAAAACGAAATATAACATTTCACTTGACAAAAGATAGCCATCTTTTGGGACACAACTTAATTCTCTGGTGTTGTGTGTATCAGATTAGGAGAAGAAAGACCTGTCAATGTTCGTCGCCGGGAGAGTTAGAAAGACAGCGACACAGGGGTGAGAAGAACACGAAAGATGACGGACATTTCTTGACACAGTAAATGGTGTCAGTTAATTCAGCTCGTTTGAATGTGACACACATGTACACGGGGAAGTATATACATACATAGACAACAAATTTATCTGTAAATATACGAACATATGTAGATATACGCAGAAACAAAAGAACAGAAACACGTTGTAAATAATACACGCTCACACACATACACAAACACACACACGCACACACATATGTATATATATGTATATATATATATATATATATGTAATATATATATATATGTATATATATATATATATATATATATTATATATATATATATATATATATATATATGTAATATATATATATATATTTGCATACACACACGTATATGTATATATATTCACGCATATGTATATAGTGTGTATAGATTGTATGAGTGATGTGTAAATGTTATATATTTAGGAAAGCTGATAAAAACTACTTATTTAGCGCTTTCGCCAATATACACGCAGATGGATACATACATACATATCTCTATACATACATACATACATAGTACATATGTATATATACATGCATATATATATATATATATATATGTATGTGTGTGTGTGCGCGCGTGTGTGTGTGTGAGTGTGTATGTGTGTGTGTGTGTATTATGACCTAGGTACAGAAATGGCACGTTCCGAATGAACAAGGTAATATAATCCGATGGTAGAAATAATTCCGCGACTTAACTACTCGAAAGTCAGTCGGAAGGCCGGGGTCCGTGTGAGCGTGCGGTAAATAGTAAATCCCAAAAGACATTTCAAAATGTAACCCACATGTGGGTCGTTGGTGATTTATTGTCTCCGTCTCCCTTTTCTCTTGGACTTTCCTCTCTCTCCTGTTTCTGACGAAGACTTTTGCTCGAAACGTAAAACCACCTTTCTTTCCTTCCCTGAGCGTCGGCAAATACTTTGCATGTACCAGGTCCTCACGTTGTTTTTTTTTCTTGATATGCTCCTTCTTCGTTCTTTTGGGGATTCACTATATATATATATAATGTATGAATATGTTTGTGTGTCAGTGTTTTTCCCCTAAACATCGCTTGGCAACCGATGCTAGTGTGTTCCGTCCCCGTGACATAGCGGTTCGCGAAAAGGAACCGAGATAATAACTACTAGGCTTATCTCTTTGCTCGACTAAAGGCGGTGCTCCAGCATGGCCGCAGTCAAATGCCTGAAATAAATAACAGGAGTATATATGTGTGTGTGTACAGAGAGAGAGAAAGAGAAAGAAAGACAGAGAATGAGGGAAAGAGAAAAGAAAGACGTGTACGCCTGTATATGTATAGGCATGGGTATGCCTCTCTCTCTCTATCTTTCTCCCTCTTTTACTTCTTCACAACAGCATACCCGAAAAATAAAATACCCACGCTCTCTCTCTCACTCCCTTTCTATCACACACACAAACACACACACATAACCATGACGTTCATATAAACTTGCAGTTGAATGCAGAAGACTTCTTTTGAATTCAATAGAATTTCTGAATCTTGACATCTGGAAACCCATTCCAGACCTCTATATACACAACACACATCAGAAGAGATTCCAAGATGAAATTTCACCCATTTTTTTAACAATGAATAAAATATAGCAACAACATTTTAATTTCCATGTTTTTTCTTATTCCCTAATTTTTGTCTTTCAGGTCTTAAAATTTGATATGATCGATAAATACATGGAAACCGATAATATTTTATTAATATCACTCAATGTAACAAATATGAAATACATTTATTTTATAGCGATATATATATATATGTACGTAAAATATATAGGGTAGTGAATATTTTAAAAAATTTCACTGCCAGTGGCCTAGCATGTATAAAAGGTCAATAGACAACATATTCTCAATATAAAATAGTGTACATTTAAACAAAAGAGAAAGTACCTTTAACATGTAATTTTACACGCTACAAGAAGCAGTCAAATCGCCCAAAACCACATTTAAATGTAATTTCGAAGGGAATAGAAAATAAAAACTTTTACCATGTTATTTTTTTACGGTTATAACTAGGTTTCAATTCTTTTTAGCAAATAAACTAATTTGCTAGGAGAAATTCTCATGAGTAACCGCGCCATAACATTAACATATAATTTTGAAATAAATAAGACGTGTCTAATCATTCTATTTTATAATTTTTTCAAATTCACTGCGGAAGCGCAGTTAAAGTCGGCAGTAAATGAAAAATGCTGAACTGACTGATTGTTCTAGCGTGTAAAATTACCTGTTAAATGTAGTTTCTCTTGTGTTTAAATGTACACTTATATATATATATATTATATATATATATATATATATATATAGATATATGTGTGTGTGTGTGTGTGTGTGTGTGTGTGTGTGTGTGTGTGTGTGTGTGTGTGTGTGTATGTGTGTGTGTGGTGTATATATATTGCTTGGTTTGTGCTGAGTTTGATTTGAGAACATAATCTTTTTTGGAGAATGGCGATTTGACGTCTATATCTAGCATGTTGACTGTCCACTTTTCGCGTTCAGTCCTTAATTGGTATATATAAATATTTTAATCTTCGGATTCTTTTTTAATATGCTAGACCACTGGTTTTAATTGACAAATATCAATTTCTACCCTTAATTAATTTTCTATAAATAAATATGTTCTCTAACCGATAAATTGACTGCTGCTAATTATTAGCTGCAGGCTGGTTTTTTCGGGTCTCAACGCGCCAAAGTAAAGGCATTTGAAAGATACATTCGAATGTAATAGGTTGAACTCCATGCACGCGATACTCCGGTATCGTTTTTGCATCTAGTCCAGCAAATTGCATTCATAACGGACCATGCTGATGAATGTTACAGTTATCCTTGCGGATAATAATAACCGAAACTGATCGGTACATGGGTAATTATTTTATTTCGTATATTTTCACTTGTTTATTGCTTTGGTTTTGTGCTGAGTTTGATTTGAGAACATAATCTTTTGTGGAGAATGGCGATTTGACGTCTATATCTAGCATGTTGACTGTCCACTTTTCGCGTTCAGTCCTTAATGGTATATATAAATTTTTTAATCTTCGGATTCTTTTTTAATATGCTAGACCACTGGTTTTAATTGACAAATATCAATTTCTACCCTTAATAATTTTATATAAATAAATATGTTCTCTAACCGATAAATTGACTGCTGCTAATTATAGCTGCAGGCTGGTTTTTTCGGGTCTCAACGCGCCAAGTAAAGGCATTTGAAAGATACATTCGAATGTAATAGGTTGAACTCCATGCACGCGATACTCCGGTATCGTTTTTGCATCTAGTCCAGCAAATTGCATTCATAACGGACCATGCTGATGAATGTTACAGTTATCCTTGCGGATAATAATAACCGAAACTGATCGGTACATGGGTAATTATTTTATTTCGTATATTTTCACTTGTTTATTGCTTTGGTTTTGTGCTGAGTTTGATTTGAGAACATAATCTTTTGGGTGGAGAATGGCGATTTGACGTCTATATCTAGCATGTTGACTGTCCACTTTTCGTGTTCAGTCCTTAATTGGTATATATATATATATATATATATATATATATATATATATATATATATTCAAAAATACTGAAAAACAGAGAAAGAGAAAGAGTGAAACTAAAAATCATCTACGTTTTACAATGCGTGAGTATTTTTCTTTTGTACTATCATTTGGTTTGAAATAAATCTAATTAGGAAAACCTGAAATATTTTTTTGCCTCAAATCCAACAAGAGCTAAAGTGAAAAACATAGCATATTGTTATGGTGGTGCACTGTCACCAGCCGTATTTTTATCTTGACCGTCTGACAAAACTCATTTCCATTTTATATGTATTTAAATGTTGCTTTCAATACAGCATGTTACTTTGTTACTTACCAATGGTTTAGAAAATTTCATATCACCTATGCATCAATCATGGTCATTCAATCAAGGTCAATAATGGCTATGGTCAATCAAGGTGTACAAGGATACATTATTCAGACATGCAGTAAACCAAAGTAAAGAGAATCTCCATTGTAAGTGACACCTAATTTTCATCAACTTGCAATCATGGTTTTAATTCTATCTGTTATCTGCACCAAATTACGATTTAATTAGGAACATTTCCCTTATTCATAGCAATGAAGCTTAAATCACCCAAATCAATATAACTAACTACAAGTGAAATAAAAATATAAACAACAGCGGATAATATATATTTTTATAATGAGAAAAACATCCTATCAAACAATCTAGTGTGTTTACTCAATTTTGAATTTTAAGAAACATCTTTCCTTGAACTCTTAATTTTAACTTAACTTTGAAAAATAAAGAAGTACATTCTCCTTTTTTTCTATAGTTAGAAAGAAGAAAATTCATTAATCCTGCATGGCTGGAGTTTGTTATATTTTCATTAGAAATTGCTTATCCAGTTTACGTCTACGAGAAAGAGTGTGGTTTATACTATTCAATGATATACAATTTCAAGCAGGGCTAAATTTGTCATTTTTCAATTAATAACCACTGCGATGTATAATATTTGAATAATGTTGGTTGTAGTGTACACAAAACAATTTAAATTTTAACATAGAAGTTTGATTGTTATAATATTTGTACGCCAAAACTTGTTATAAAGGGCAATTCTCTGCGAGTAGAGAACATGAGTAATTGGTTTGTAATGAATGTTTAGCAAAGCATGACATTTATTACAAAGGCGTTTTTCTGCTTATGCGAAAAAAATATTTTTTGTTTAATAACTTTACTTTACAAATTGGGAGATTTAGCTCCGTGCTAAAAGTGTCTTCTTTTAGAGAAGTCACTTTCCATGCATATGATTAAATGTGAGTGCACCTTACCATCGTTGAAACGCATTCATGCACATTAGTCATATTACCTATATTAGACTTTCAGCACTTTCTATAAAGAACTAGAAACTTCTATTCTCCATGGATGGGAAATGGTTAAAGGTATTCGAACACTAACTTCACAAAATTTGATTCTAATCAGATTGGTCCCGTATAATGAACATTATGTGATAAATTATGGGTTTATCACTTTTGCTTCCTTTACTCAATAAAGATGGTACTGCGTGTTTAATAGCACTAAAAATACATACAATCAGCCCTCATGAACATATCAAATAAGGTCTCGTCATGAACCTCATCAGTATTGTCATTGTCATCATATTTACGTATTAATCATTTTATGCCTTTAAATTATTCCTACTTTATAAGTGCGTAATCTCATTTTGGTAACTTTATTAGTTGTAAATTTATTGTTATTACTAATGTACAGTGAAAATAGAGGTGAACTGGCAGGAAAAAAAGCAGGCACACGAGTAGTAATATCAGTTTCAAATTTTGGCACAGGTCCACAAATTTTAAGTGAGGGTTAAGTCGCTTACATCGGTGCAAGTGCTCGAGTGGTCCCGAAAGGATGAAAAGAAAAGTCGACCTTCGCGCAATTTGATCTCATAACATAAATACTACTGAGCTATTTGCCTTTCGTGCTAACGAGCCTGCCTGCTCCTCCACCACCATTTCATAAACGATAATATTATTAATTAACTGAGTCTGAGACAGAGCAGGAGAGAAATACAGACTTTAAAGCATTTTGCAGTTGAAGTTTGGATTACTAATAAGAAATAATTGTACAGAAGAACGAGGAAAACTAAAATATATAACATTTAATAACTTGATTCCCTTCATCTACATTACCATATATATTTATCCATATATATATGTATATATGTATGTATGTATGTAATCCTCAAATCCTTAAAAATATTTTAGCCCGAAGGCCGCGCCCATGCTGGGGCACCACACACACACACACTATATATATAATATTATATATATATATATATACATATGTATGTATGTATGTAATGTATGTATATATATATATATATATATATATATATTATATATATATATACATATATATATACTAGCAGTATCGCCCGGCGTTGCTCGGGTTTGTAAGGGAAATAACTATATAAGCATTTTTAGAGAGTTACTTCCCTTATAGATGCCAATTCGGCCTTTCTTAGCCATTTCTGTTTTGGTGTCTTGAAGCCATGAAGTCGTTGTTCTAAAAGAACGCTGGTCTCCTTGACAACGCTTTACGACGTTGATTTCCTTACACTCCTTCCCAACAGCTTCACGAGGGAGGGAAGAAGGGGAAGAGCAAACAGGTGCAGGTGTGACCATGGACGCCAACTCTGCCGCCATCGACACACGAAAAATTATGCATTAAAATGAATAAAAAATGATGTTAAATTATTTTTCAAATCGAGACTCATCGTAGACGCGCGCTAATACTCAGACGCTCGATATGTATCACGGACTATAAGATACCCGAATTTGGTTAAACTGCACCGCAAAATGTGGGAGTAGTTAGGAATCTAAATCGAAGGGGACAGACACTCACACAACTACAGTTATATATATATATATATATATATATATGTATGTATGTATGTATGTATGTATGTGTGTGTGATGAAGGCGGTGAGCTGGCAGAAACGTTAGCACGCCAGGTGAAATGCTTAGCGGTATATCGTCTGCCGTTACGTTCTGAGTTCAGATTCCGTCGAGGTCGACTTTGCCTTTCATCATTTCGGGGTCAATAAATTAAGTACCAGTTACTCACTGGTGTCCATGTAATCGACGAAATCCGTTTGTCTGTCCTTGTTTGTCCCCTCTAAGTTTAGTCCCTTGTGAGCAATAATATATATATATATATATATATATATATATATATATATATACAGGCTTGGCCCAAAGTGAACTGTCAGTAAATCAAAGCAATCTAAATCCAAGATTTATTTCTGTTTAACAACTAGAATGAATTTAAAGAAAGCATCGAAATATGAAACATCATGAAAATTGTTCAAGCTGAAGTACTTCTTGTAAATATTTATAATTAGAATAAATAAATAAATCTGTATATTACTTATGAATTTTGATTTACTGTCGTGTGACTTTTGGCCAAAAGTGTATATATATATATATATATATATATATATATATGCACTTTTGGCCAAAAGTCACACGACAGTAATCATATATATATATATAATATATCTATATATATATATACATACATAGAGAGAGAGAGAGAGCGAGAGAGAGAGGGAGAGAGAGAGAGAATATGAGGGTTTAGATCACTGGTGATCTAAACAAAGAGGTACGTTGTGTATATGCCATAATTGGTTAGTCGTTAGGTTCGAAGTTCAAAGCTGAGCCCGGAGCCAGATATCTGTAATAGGATTTCGAGTTAGTAGGTATATATGAGAAGGAAAAGGATAAGAAAAACCATGGCAAGACAAATACCTTCTATCTGCTATTTTATTCTTTTATAAATTGTGAATTTTCTGTCTAGAACATTCATACATACCATGTCTCTGATGACGGAATACCTAATGAATGAGTTGGCAGAAACATTAGCACGCCGGGCAAAATGCTTAGCCGTATTTCTTCTGTCTTCATGTTCTGATTTCAAATTCCGCTGAGGTTGACTTTGCTTTTCATCCCATCGGGATCGATAAATTAAGCACCAGTTACATACTGGGGTTGATCTAATCGACTGGCCGCCTCCCCAAAACTTTCGAACCTTGTGCCTAGAGTAGAAAAGGAATGCCCAGTAAATGGAAATGCCAACATGTTACTTGGAATATCCTAGAAACAGCTGTAAGGCATCCAATAATTAATTAATTAACTAATTAATTACTGAACTACCATGAATTCAACCTCCTCTAATTCAACATTCTAAGTGACTTGAGATATTCGTTCCGTCATTGTTTTCTGGTCCTTTTCCCCCTAATAAATATATATATATATATATTCATTGTGTAGTCTTTTACTTGTTTCAGTCATTTGACTGCGACCATACTGGAGCACGGCCTTTAGTCGAACAAATCGACCCCAGGACTTATTCTTTATAAGCTTAGTACTTATTATATTGGGCTCTTTTTGCCGAGCCGATAAGTTACAGGGACGTAAAGTCACCGAACATCGGTAGTGAAGCGATGTTATGGGGACAAGCATAGACACACAAATACATATATATATATATATATATATATATATATATATATATATATAATTCTTAATTGATATTACAAATACATTGCAATGATTTTAAGATTCTACGGTTCCATACGTGATTAGCCCATTCCAGGTTCAATCAACAAACCATTTTATCACTCCCGTGCCTATATTTTAGTCAAGCCTATGCTCTCATAAACGGATCCCGTTATCCAATATTATATTCATGGTTAAAATTTCCTTGACATTGGTGCAAAGGTTATTGATTTACATTGAGGAAATTTTAGCGATTTCCGTTCTTGCGTAAGATTTCAATGAATGGAATTGCTGTCTTGTTGACTAGATTTTGTCGTTTCTATGCGTGTGCGTATGGCTTTGGAAGATTATGGCTCATAAAGTAATAATGGGCTTATGTCTATTTACGGTTCAATAAAAGTACATTGGGATGAATTCTCTCTTATTTTTCTTATTTCTTGTCCTTTAACTGTTTCTTTGTCTTTTTCTTTCTCGCCTCCTCTATATACACGCTGACATACAGGCATACATATATATATATATATATATATATATATATACATTAATACTTACATATCCACCACTCACATAGATGTATCTATATATATGTGTGTGCGTGTATCATTACACACACACACACACACAAACACACACACACACATATATTCCTGACTTCTGTTTATTTCTCACCTATAATGGAATTTAATTTTCAAGTGCTGAAATGTAAAAATAACACTCGATACGAAAATTGGAACCTTTTAATATTTTGACAGTTAAGAATTCGCAAGAATGCTTCGAGATGTCTTCTTCAGCTGATGCTAATTGTGATAATAATTGTCTTCAAGCGGATGACTATTATTATGAACAATATGGTATCGGTGCTGCAGAAAGAGATGCTGGTGAATTCCAATGTTCTGCTAGTTCTTCTTGTTACTATTTTCCCGTCGTTTCTTTTGTTGATTTCTTATGTTATTTCTCGTTGTTGCTGTCACTGTCGAACGTATTTGTTTTCTGTTTGTTTTTTGTAGCTGTCGCCTTTTTCATTGCTCTAGTATCAGTAGCTTTCTTTATTGTTATTGTTGTAGTAGTTTGCGCAGTATTTTGGTGTTGGCTGTTGGTGGTGTTGTTGCTGATATAATTTTTGTTAGTGGCGTTTAGTCTCAAAACGTCTCATAAAAGCATTGTTCTAGAAATCTCAAAGATCACAACAAGACGAGTGGGCGCAGCTGTTACGACGCTGACGATCTGAACCGGCTGGATGTACAATCAAGCTGATTTAGCGACGGTATTTATCGGCGCAGGATGCAAATACATAGATACACAAATTCTCTATCTCCGTCTCCCCTATCTCTCTCTCCCACACACACTCACACGTACACATACACACACTAACATACGCAAACATAAGAATAAGTGAACGAAAGAAACAGAGAGAGAGGAAAAGGACGAGAGAGAGAAAGAGCGAGAGTTTGGTTTAAAAGTTTGGCACAAGGCCAGTAATGTCGAGGCATGGTTGCTAGAATCAACTATTTTGAAATTAGTGCTGAACGGGTGTTTATTTTATCGACTCCGAAAGGATGAAAAGCAAACACGACTTCGGTGGAACTTGAAATCAGAAGGTACAGACAGACGAAATGCCGTTAAGTGTTTTGCCCGGCGTCAGATCTCTGCGTTATAAGAGCAGAGAAATATTACAATTTAATAAATGAACTGGAATATTATATATACTTCCACTTCCCTCACAGAGAGAGAGAGAGTGAAAGGGAGAAATAGACAGAGACGTAAGAAAGCAAGAGAAACATCTAAAAGTCCGATGTCAAATTAGTCAGCGTTTAAACATCAATTCCAGATAAAGGGCTACAAATATCTGTACGATACTTCATACGTGTCGAAGATGATCATCATCATCATAAAAAATTCTTTCACTTTCAATAGCTTTCGAGCCCTAGGTAAATCTTGTTGTATACTTAATACATTATCATACAAAGCCTCCTTATTTGTGTTGTGAGATTATGATTTGGACAAGTAAAATCGTTTGCTATTTCATACTTGTGCGGTACAAATTGAAGATATCTGTGTGGCCCATAGATGTTCATAATGGCATTGGAACAGTTATGAATGTAAATCACCAATGCTCAGTTAATTTCCAAGGCCCAAATCTTAGCCGAAGAAGGCAAGTCGATTACGTTGACCCAAGTGCTTAATTGCTACGTATTTTAACGAATCGAAGGAATCGGAGGTAAAATCGACCTCGGTGGATTTAGAAATCAAACGTAACGATGGAGGACATGCTGCTAAGCATTTTGTTCGGCGCACAAACGATTTTGCGCGTAGTAGATCTTAATATCAGAGTCGACATCGTCGTATCATGGTTGCCTGTTTAATTATAAAAACAGCCGACATCATTGTAATTGCTGCCGTCGTCGTCTTCATCATAATTATCACCATCGTCTTCGCCAACATTATCATCGACCTTGTCGTCATAATTATCGTGGCCGTCGTCGTGAAGAGTATACATAATGACGGTGATGATGATCACGAGCAAGGTAACAATGATGATTAGAAATGAAGCTACTGAAGAGGATGACGGTGATGATGATGATAATGATGATGATGATGATGATGATGATGATGATGATGATGATGATGATGATGGTGATGATGATGCTTATTGGCATAATGTTGATTATAATGATAATGACGATGATGATGATGGCGATGATGATGACGATGGTGATGACGATGAGGATGATGGCGATGATGAGGCCGATGTTGATGATGATGATGTCGATAATGATGATGATGATGATAATGAAGATGATGCTGCTGCTGATGATGATGGTGGTTATGACAAGGATAATGGCGAAGATGGTGATGACGATGGGGGCGATGATGATGATGACGACGACGACGATGATGATAATGACAATGATGAGGACGATGATGATGGTGATGATGATGATGATGATGATGATGATGATGATGATAATGATTATAACGATGATAACAATCTGAATCATGATCATGATGACGCCGTCGAAGACGAGAACAACTATGTTAGCGATGACAACAGCAACGGCAACGGGCATGACGATTGTTGCGATAACGTTGATAGATGAAGACGACAACGATGACAATGGTGATGACAAGGATGATAAAGCCGATGACGACGGCGACGACTATGACACTGATGAAGATGACAACATTGTTGCTGTCTCTGCTGATAATAACGATGATTTTTCGTATTTACTCACCAGAAGCTATTCACGCGTTTTACATTCTCCATCTTTATTTTCTTTAATATCCGTTTCGTTTTGTATTTTCGCTTAAATGTGCTTTATTCGTTATTTTAATGTTTTAAATTGTTATCTTTCCTATATTTACATACTCGTTTATATTGTTTGTTTTTTTTGTTAAATTTTAGATTATTTCTTATTGTATATGTTTTGTTGTGTTTCCCTTAATCTGACATTTTAAATGATTCCATAGAAATGTGAAGCAACGAACATGTAAATAAGTAAATAAATAAAATAAATGTTAAAATAAAATAAAACAAACAAAATAAATTGTTGATTTCTATCAGTTGCTACAATTTGCAGAGGGCGGGTAAGAGAAACATGGCTATAGGCGAAACAAAGGAAGTTGACCAAACACACGCACGCACACGTACACGTACACGCACACTCACACATAATACGCACTGGCACAATTACACACACGCTCTCACTCACAGACATATACACATACATACACATATGCATTGAATTTTTCTTATTTTTTGTTGATTTTATTTCCCCTCAGTCCCACCCCCCAGCAGCCATTGTATAATCATTTACATTTACATTAATTTCTGAAATATTTTTATCGTGTACTGAATATGCCAAGTCAACTGCTCCTGCTGCTGCGGCTGCTACCACTTCTATTACTACTACTGCTAACACCACCACACCACCACCACTACTACTTCTACTACTACCACCACCACCACTAATATTTCTACAACTACTACTACCACTATCACAATTTCTACTACTACTACCACCACCACCACCACTACTACTACCACCCACACCTACACTACAACTACTACTACTACCACCCACTACTACTACCACCACCACCACCCACTACTACTACCACCACCACCACCACCACCACCACTACTTCTACTACTACCACCACCACCACCCACTACTACTACCACCACCACCACCCCTACTACCATTGCTACTGCTACTGTTGCGGCTACCGCCACTGATCCCGCCTTTATACCAATAATAAAATTGTTGCTGGCACTAACTTCTAGACAAAGAAACAATGCAGGCTCTCCACTATTTACAGCTCTTTGCAAGCTGACTTCCTGCACATTTCCCCGTGGAAACACGTACGAATTGTGAACTTGCGTCAGGACACATGTGGTATGAAGATGTACGTAAAGACGTGACTGAGAATGGTGAGGTTAAACATCCTTGAGACTGTCCTGTCCAACCGAATCATGGTATAAAGTATAACGAAGCAGATAACTTGGGCGTTTGAGATGAAGAAAGTGACTGCCTACACACATGATGTAGATTGTCAAATTGATAGAAGAATAAATGTTAAAGGAATCAACAAGGCACATGCGTAGCAGGACCTAGAGAGAGAGAGAGATAAGCATATTTTCGGGTTGCAATGAAAGTAGTAATAACAATTTTTGTTGGGGCCTTCGGGACAACAGAAAAGGGGCTGAAAATGAGGACAGAAAAATTGGCTGCGAGGAATGATGAAAAATCATTCGGAAGTTCTTGGATAGTTGATGTCAGAGGTGGTGACTTGTCATACAAAACTGAACCCACTAAAATTTCTTCACAGGGATAGGCTATAAAAAACCTTCATTCTACAGCGCCCTCAGGGCTCAACTGGTACTTGTTTCATCTGGTGATCTTTCATGACGCAGCTGTGATGAAAGTGTCTGCGTATACAGAAGTACAAAGCAATAATAGTTACAAAGGTTATTCGAGAGATTCGTTAAGAAATAGAGCATTTGCACAATACCTTATGAAGACAATTAACTCGTGTAATGTCTTTGTATAAGGTTAATAAGATAGAAAGTTAATAAGATACCAAAACTTGCAATGTGAACGATGAATGCCAATGACTTAAGAAGATATACTTACTTTTACCATCGCTTTCAGTTCAACATCCGTATTATTCTTAATAGCTTGATACAGTTTTCTGTAATGTACTGGTAAATCCAGCAATACAGAGCTTTAGATTCAATTACTTTTACGACAGCCAACATAAATACTGATATTTTGCTTCGAATTTTTCACTAAATCAATTATTATGCAGAACCAAGAATAAGAAGTTACATTCACATCATGACACTACTTTCTCAATATTTTCATCTCTTGGATTCAAATCATGAATTTTTACATAAGTAGTATAGGAATATCATTCTTAGCAACCAAGTTGTAAAACTATCACCGTATCTTTAATATGTTAACCATAAAGATAATAATTTCCAAAATACGAGACAATTACTCGATCTGAAGGACACATTAACACATTATTATATATTTCGGTACTTAAATTCACGCAGGAGTTAGAAATTAACAGAAAAAATAGAAAGAATTCTCTTCACATAACTTAACAGTCACTCGCAACAGAACACGACAATATAATTTATACCGAACACACACGAATGTTGAGTTTATCTCAAATAATGAGTAAAGTACTGACTATAAAACATCAGGAATTAAATAGCTTCCCGCGTGAGAAAATTTTACGTTTCGACTTAAAATTTCTTCAAACTCAACTTCCAATAATACCTAAATTCCTGCAATAGCTGTTGGCACAGAGATGTTAGCATAGCATAGGATATGAGTTGAAATGAAAAGATATTACGATAGCGCCAAACCACATAAAGCAGGTGCAATAAATTTGAAAGTTGAAATTTCGGAGCTCTTTCGCTACGAAACTTAGGGAATATTCTGAGGGATTCCTTTGAACTAAGGAGCACAAGCGTTATAATCATTATATAATCGTAAATAATAGTTTTGAATTTAGGCACAATGCCAGCAATCATGAAAGTAGGCGTTAGTCGATTAGATCAAAAGTAGTGTTAGACTGATACCTTAATTTATCTAGATGAAAGACATTGGTCTTAGCCGAGTTTGAAGTCACAATATAAGGAAGAAACATCTGCGAAGCGTTTGTATCATTGCATGAATATAATAAATTAGAATAATGCTATAAGAAATTACAATATCTTCATAGTATTGAGGCACCTAATTTGTTATGTGGACAACGTTATCAACAAACTTACAAATTCTTATAAATGTTTAAAAAGCAGAAAGATGATCCTTATTTGCAATGCTGTGAAACATAACTAATGTAAATGTCTTGGTAAAATCGATAAAAAGAGTACAGTGAACATGCAGTGGGGTGGGGGGATTTCTAACCTTGCAGATAGAGTCCCACTTCATGGAAAAATTGACAGGAAAGTAATTAATAGGTTAATAGGAGCCAGTAAAATTTTTAGAACCTCTTCATAGGTGAAAAGACAGTGGTAGGAGTGACGTCATGCTATACCTCGATTTCGGTGAAGGAAATAGAATAATTTTCACTTTGAATATATAAAGAAAAAACTCAATCCATGGAAAATATCAAATACATGAGGATGATAATCATTTTAAAGTTAAAAGTTATTTTCTCTTCCTAGAAATTTGTATTCAAATGTGATCGCTAATTACCTTTCTACTACAATATATTTGCACCAGCTCAAGCCAGTTCTAGGAACTGATAAGCCTATGTAAGTCAGAGACTCGAAGCAATTATAGTAGTGTGGATATTTAATAATTTATTTTCTCATATTTCGCCTTATTTTAAGAGAACATGATGTCGGAGTCATTCTTGATGACTATATTGATCACTAATCCGGTCCTCATCGATCATTTTTCAAATACCCAAGCCAAATTTCTTATTCCATCGGTCTCTCTTGCCGAACCGCTAACTTATGGGTACACAAACACAGCAACACCATTTTTCAAGCGATAAAGGCGGAGGACAAACGAAGAAGAAAAAACACACATATATAAGATAGGCTTCTTTGAGATTCCGTCTACTTATAAAAACTCTAATACACTGTGTCTATATACATGCTATCGTCCTATGAATCAAGATTATATGCACCAAACATTCCCTTATATATGTGTTTATGTGTTTGTTTGTGTGTGCATATACATATACACATATACATACATATGAATAAAACATACTATAAGCACGCGTCTCGAAGCAAACTCACAGAAATTTCTATCACATACATACTCTCTTATACACACACGCACCTTCGTGTTGGGGGTCATATTTACTTTGTTATATCCCCTACTTCTTCCCTCTCTTGTGTGACCCTTCTGTCTGGTAGTCGCAATGATAGATCGTTAGCCACTACACACATTTTTTTCTCTCTCCTTGTTTTTTCTGTTTCCCCTTCTGTAGAAGAGCGTAGGCTCGAAACGTAAAAGACTTCTATTCCTGAGCGTTATACTAATGCATCTGTTTGTTTTGTACACCACCCGTCTTCGTCTCCCTATATATATATATATATATATATCAATATAACAAAATTTTTCTGCAACCAGCGGAGGCTTAGATGGTGTAGCCTCGTGTATATATATCTTCCTCCTCTTTTGGTGACTTTGCTGACGAGACAAGCCAAGCGTAAACGGATTTAATTTAATTTAATTAAATTTGATTGCGTGAAAGATGTTGAAACCTTGCAGGGTACAAAGTTTGAGGGGGATAAATGTTTTTTATTTCTCCTCTAGTTTCAGAATTACTACTATTTTTGCGGTTTTGAGTTTAGCTGCTCTTTTCAAGTGAGTCGAACGACCTTCTCAGGGTCATTCCTTAATTATTTGTTGAATATATTATATAGTCTGTGACTATCTCTATCTTCTCACTTGACCGCTGGTTGCAGAAAATTTTTCTTGAATTTTTTGTTACCCTTATATTGATTGATTAATGAATTCTTGACTAATTCTGAGATTTGTATCAGCAGTTTATATTTTCTGCGGAGTAGATGGCGCGATTACGGTGAATTCGAAAATTTAGGATATATAGACCCGAGGCTTAGATGGTGTAGCCTCGTGTATATATATCTTCCTCCTCTTTTGGTGACTTTGCTGACGAGACAAGCCAAGCGTAAACGGATTTAATTTAATTTAATTAAATTTGATTGCGTGAAAGATGTTGAAACCTTGCAGGGTACAAAGTTTGAAGGGGATAAATGTTTTTATTTCTCCTCTAGTTTCAGAATTACTACTATCTTTGCGGTTTTGAGTTTAGCTGCTCTTTTCAAGTGAGTCGAACGACCTTCTCAGGGTCATTCCTTAATTATTTGTTGTATATATATATATATATATATGCATGCTAATACAAAACCCAGATTAAACTCCTCATTCCTTTCACTATCAAACCAAGAGTTTTACTGTGGTCTCTATCTTTAGCACTTACTTCGCATTACCCGCCACTCATTGGGTCTTCTAGATACTAATATCCTTTACATCTCTCTATCTATCTACCAATATATATATATATATATATATATATATATATATATATATATATATATATATATATATAACATATAGGATGGATGTCCGCGTACTGGTCATCCCCATTATATGCATGTAGTATAATTATTTTTGAATCTTCAGATTATAAATACTCTAGACCACTGGTTTTAAATTGATATTAATCAAATTAATATTCAATTTTTCACCCTTATTATTTTAAACTGAAATTTACTTACATACATATAGATATACATCATTCGGCATGATGGATTGCTAGCCATTACACATGCTTTAGTTTCTCTCCCTTGTTTCTTTGTGTCTTCCTTTCTGTGGAAGAGCCTAGGCTCGAACGTTAAAGACTTTCCCGCTTCCCGAGCGTTAAACTAATACATCTGTTTGTGTCTATACCACCTGTCTTCCTGTCTTCGTATTTTGTTCATTTCTTGTGAATTCTTCCCTATATATATGTATATATATATATATATATATATATATTATATATATATATATATATATATATATATATATATATATATATATATATATATATAAAGTTCAAGTGTTTGACGCATTAAGAATTTTTGCTGTTATATGTAGAAGAACGTGCGATCTCGTAAAAGCTTATTCGGTATATCACAAATGTATACAGTGTAGCGGAAAGTGAAAGCACTGAAACATTGTATAGATATGGCCTTAGAAACTTTGGTTCTGGCTTGACACTTATATTAAGAAATGTATCCGTGATTTACAAAAAGCCAATATGAAATATATTAACCAGATTTATTTTCCACGTATGATCTAATGCTCTGCCATTCCCGTCTTTCACGCTCTCACTCCCCCTCGTTGCCCCTTCTTTCTCTCTCTCTCTATCTCTTACTCTTTATTTTCATCTATCCATCTCTTCCATTCACACTTCCAACCATATATATATATATACATATATATATGTGTGTGTGTGTGTGTGTGTGTGTGTATAGACAGATTGATATAGATATGTTGATAATAATGCATACATATGTGTGTGTGTGTGTGTATGTGCCAGCGTATATGTGACTTGACTAATGGAGAGGGCAGTTATATTTGATTAAAGAAAGTGTTGGTCCTATGAACAAGACGTATCTTATACTAACTATTACAGTGTCATGCCATACATTGCTCTTGTTCATATATCATATCCACAGTATAAGCATCTGTTTCTGACAAAATAATTAACGGTGTCTGATATCACACTGCTCCGTATTGAGCTAGTGGACTTTCAGCGACATCTATCGATAATTGATCAACGAATGATGTACAGAGGTCTTCAGACGACTTTCTATCAATCTCTCCCACCACACTTTATCCACGTCTCTATGAATATCTCTCTGTTTCTTACATAGTCGTTGTTTCTTTCTTTCGCTGCCTCGCAATTTATCTCTATCCTCCCTCTTTTCCTCTCCGTCACTCTCTGTTCTCTCTCTCCCTCTCTTTCCCTTCCCCCTCTCTCTATATATATATCCAAATAGTTTTATGCATATATATGTATATATATATAAATACATATGTATGAATATGTGTATATATGTGTGTATATATATATGAATATATATATATATATATATATATATATATAATATATATGACTTGTCTGTGTGTACATAATTGCATAGATATATATAGAGGTAAACGCTCTCACACACACACACATAAATATATATATATGTAGATAGAAATATAGGTTGACACACTCATGTCTGTAACCATGCAAACTCACATAAATAAACACACAGTTCCATGTGTATGTAGATTTTATGTATATACATATGTATGCGCATATGTATGTACATTTTAACAGCAAAACGTCTGAGACAACAAGGTAGACCAGCTTAATTCGAGGATCTCTTTAATTAGGTTAAAAAGAAGACACGATGGAAAGCAAAGCATATGATGGAAAAGAGTGTTCGCTTTCCAGTTGACTGGGCAGAACGATTGTCCGAGGTAAATACATATATAATACATCGCGGCACTCCGTCGGTTACGACGACGAGGATTCCTGTTGTCCCAATCAACGGAATTGCCTGCTCGTGAAATTAACGCGCAAGTGGTCGAGCACTCCACAGACACGTGAAACCTTAGCGTAGTTTTCGGAGTGAAGCGATTCAGCGTGAGAGAGTGTGACAAGGCTGACTTCTTTGAAATACAGGTACAACAGAAATAGGAATAAAGATTGAAAGTTGGGGTGAAAAGTACGGCAGGGTTTGTCACCACCACCACCACAGGAGCCTCGTGCAGCTTTAGGTGTTTTGCTCAATAAACATTCACAACACCTGACCTAGGAATCGAAACCACGATCCCGCAACCGCCAGTTCGCTGCCCTTACCACTGGGCCATTGCGTCTCCACACATAATACATAGATACATACATAATATTAACATACATAATATGTATTATCAAGATACAAATTAAAAGACATATCACTGTGTAATATACAAATTTTGAAACATTAATTTATGTCGGACTAAATTTTAAATAACCGCAAAGCATTTACTTGGTAAAAATATACTAACGCATTTCTAATTATTTTCACTAATTTAAAATATTCTCGTTTAAACCGACGTTATGCAATGCAACACGCGAACACTAATTCAGTATTTAAAACGGAAAGACGAAAGATGCAAGGAAAAATCTTTTCCGTATATAAACCAAGTAGTATGCGATGAAACGAAGGAAAAGTTCTATCCTAATATATTAGATTTAGAGATTAATTCTATGGAATGTCCTTAATTCACCTCGTAATGGTTGCTGCTAATTTCCAGATTTATGTAATATGGTAGCTATAAGCACTTTACGTCAATATTTTATGTAGATAAACGGTTTAATGCCATAAAATGTCGGAGCCATTAAAGTCATATTTAGAATATCTTACATCATTTGAGTTCTCCGTTCAAAACCCAGTGAAGACCGTCCTCTTCTTTCATTCTTTCGACTTGTATAAAAAAGTAAAAATCCATAGATTTGAACTGGTGAAGCTTTTTGAAGATGGATCAATTTCTTTTGACATCTCTTCTAGCTTCTCCATTCTAAGTCGCTTTCAAAGATTCTGATTTCGGCTTCTTTCAGACTAAATCTGTGGCTTGACATTTCTATTGATTAAAAGCTTCTGATTTTCAGAAGAGAGACCTTTTCGTATAAGCAATTGCCAATGCTACTCAGAAAACTTCAACTCCACAAACCTTTGCAGTTGCATGGTTTACAACAACCAACCAAAACAGGCTTTTTGCGTTGCCACCATAAAATTTTTTTGTGCATACGCATTAAATAGTTGCTGCATACGATTATGTATCAGTTCACAGTTGCTCAGGGTTCCACGCAGTGGGACTGAACCTGCAACCATGGGATTGGGAAGCAATCTTCTTACCCCACAGCCATATTAAGAAAAGAATATTGATGAGAAATTTTGGCAAAAGGCCAGTAATTTCGGTGGAAGGGGTAAGTTGGCCACGCAACCCCAGGAAAAGAGTATTGGTAGGCTCGAAAGTGAACATACCATTCGCTGTTGTATTTCATCTCCGGAGGATATCACCATATAAATGAAACGTACCAACTGTAACGCAATAATTATTTAGAGCAATGAACCAAATGTGTTCTGAACATTTCATCTTAAGGGGCAAAACGCTAAACAACAGCTGCTAGTTATTTACATCATTTACATTTGACGGATATTTGTCCTCATCTTGTTTGTTGTTAACACAACGTTTCGTCAAATGTAAATAATGTAAATAATGTACATAATTCCTCATCTCATAAATATAGAACAACTGTCAGCATATTCACGTCCGGGTCTGGCAGAAATTATTGAGAATATGTAGATACGTCATTAGTTCCATTCTGACTGTTTTGCTTGAACGTGGTGGTGTTTTCTTTCGTACATCTAAGAGAAAGCGAGTGGTGCAGCATAGAATGAGCATCGAGGATCATAAAAACACCTGCCCTAGAGTAACAACAACTGACTCAGGGAAGCCCGTGCTCTTTTGTGGGAGCTTTGTTGCTTACATTACTGTTTGGTCACCGGGCAACTTTAGTACCGTAGTAGAAGGGGCCGTAACACCAACAGAAGTGGTTTCGTATCTGACTAGATATCGACTCTTGCATTCGGAGACAGAACACAGCAGAAAACAAGTGACTGCCTTAAATGTTTGCTGATGGAGATTTATTTCCCAAGAGCAAATAATAATCTTTTCTACTATAGACAAAAGGCCTAAAAATGTGGGGAGGGGTAAGTTGATAACATCGAACCCCGTACTCAACTGGTACTTAATTAATCGACTCCAAAAGGATAAAAAGCGAAGTCGACCTCGGCGGAATTTGAACTCAGAACGTAACAATAGACGAAATACCTATTTCTTTACTACCCACAAGGGGCTAAACACAGAGAGGACAAACAAGGACAGACAAACGGATTAAGTCGATTATATAGAACCCAGTGCGTAACTGGTACTTAATTTATCGACCCCGAAATGATGAAAGGCAAAGTCGACCTCGGCGAAATTTGAACTCAGTACGTAACGGCAGACGAAATACCGCTGAACATTTCGCCTGGTTTGCTATCGATTTTGCCAGGTCCACGGACTTCAGCTGCAAAAAATAATATTACCGGAAGTAATATATCAGTGTAGGGAACCGAAATTGTGCTCAAAATTAAAATGCGGTGTTTGAAGCGAAATATTAACTTAAATGTATCTTTCTATTATTCTTTTATTCTTTTACATATTTCAGTCATTTTACTGCGGCCATGCTAGAGCGCCAACTTTAGTCGAACAAATTGACACCAAGACTTATTCTTTGTAAGCTTAGTACTTATTCTATCGGTCTCTCTTGCCGAGCCACTAAGTTAAGGATACATAGACACAGCATCATCCGTTCTCAAGCGATGGTGGGGGAGGACAAACAGACAAACACACACATATATATAAGACGGGCTTCTTTCAGTTTCCACTAACAAAACTTTGGTTGGCTCGAGGCTGTAGTGGAAAGACTTGCCCAAGGTGCTACACAGTGGGACTGAACCTGCAACCATGTGATTGGGAAGCAAGCGTCTTACCTAACAGCCATATTCGCAATAGAATATTGGAAAGAAATTTGGCAAAAGGCCAGAAATTTCGGAGGAAGAGTTAAGTTGGCCACAGTGACCCCAGCACTCAACTGGTACTTATTATATGAACCCCGGAAAGGGGCATTTGTTCTCGGAGAGTAGAGACGGATGACATGCTACTAAGTATATTTTCCAGCGTTCTAACTATTCCACCAGCTCGGCGCCTTATATTCTTTTCTACTCTAGGCACAAGGTCAAAAACCTTTGGGGAGGGTGCCAGTCGATTAGATCGACTCCAGTACGCAACTGGTACTTAAATTATCGACCTCGAACGGATGAAAGGCAAATTCGATCTCGGTGGAATTTGAACTTAGAACGTAAAACAGACGAAATACCTATTTCTTTACTACCCAAAAGGGGCTAAACACAGAGGGGACAAACAAGGACAGACAAACGGATTAAGTCGATTACATCGATACCAGTGTGTAACTGGTCCTTAATTTATCGACCCCGAAAGGATGAAAGGCAAAGTGGGACCACGGCGGAATTAGAACTCAGAACGTGACGGCAGACGAAATACCGCTAAGCATTTCGCCCGGCGTGCTAACGTTTCTGCCAACTCACCGCCTTATATTTAGAAAAAAAGATTACAAGAAGGTACAAAGGTTTCTCTGATCCCAGCCAGAAACATTCCCGTTCGCGTAGACGTCTAGTATACAAATGAAATAAAACCACTCGGGCAACACTATCAGCATGCCTGGGAACACGGAATTCGTTTGCTGTCTTTTATATCAGCCAAACATGGCGCGCACGACATAGCGTCGTGTGCAGACGTAATTACAGCGTTCGACAACTGATACTAGAGATGGTTAGGCTGGCACAGATAGAGCACAGCGTCGGATATTACTGTCTTGATTACATAGATGCAATTCAATTGCTATGATAAAGACACATTCTTATACATACATAAACATACGTATACATATATATATATATATATATATATATATATATATATATATATATATATGTATATATATATATATAATATATATATATATTATATATATATATATATGTATATATATATATATATATATACATATATATACATATATATATATATATGTATGTATATATATATATATATATACATATATGTACAAAGAGAGAGAGACAGAGCGACAGACACACAGAGATAGACAGAGACAGAGAGAGTCAGAGCAATAGATACATGTTGCAGTTACACACACATACACATTCATACATTACATACAGACACATATGTACTTATGTGTATGTATGCGTGTATGGGCGTGTATGTGCGCGGATGCGCGTGTGTTACCGTGTCTGTGTTTAACTATAATATCTATCTTTATTCTCCAGAAATTATGTAAAATTAGTCGTAACCAGTCGGTCGGCGGCAATAGATCATAATTAACCTAAGCTGTCTTGGTTTTTCCACTGACGTACGCTGCTCTAAAATGGAATTATCCGAAATTAGATGAGTCATTATATGTGCTCACCGTTTCGTTTTCTTATTAACTATTTCCTTTCTCTTATTTATCAAGATCTTATTTTTTTTATTAGTTTTACCTGTTAGTACTTTATTCATATATATTTTTTCTTTCTGATGTAATATATCTCTTTCTTCATGCTCGACTGCGTATTATAATTATTTTAGTGCATATCTCTGAACAACTAATAATAATAAGACAAAGCGTTCTATACTTATGTCGAAATTGCACATCTTTTAGACAACTGGGTGGGTACTGTACACATTCTTTCGGTCATTTCCCCCCCCCCAATTTTATAATAATATCTAGAATTATCGAAACGATCATATCAAAACATTACAACATTAAATCAATACGCTGTTACATTTTTTTTTGTTTTTCATTACTTAAAAAAAAACATTCAAAATTTTTATTAATGACTTTTCGTGTGAGTGTTCTCAGATAAAACTGAATATGACTGCATAAAGTTCGCGTTATGTGATGAAGAACAATTGCCCTTTCGACAAACGTTTATAAGTTAGGGATAACGCAGTACAAAAAGACAATATGTCTGATAAATATCAACCGTATGTACCGCGCTGTAAATGTCTACGTCTGTTTTCTATCTGATCGCGCATGACATACAAGAGTTAACCTACACCCACAACACCAAGAAGCGGCCCTAATTGCCGCCGCTGCTGTTGCTGTTACTACTACTACTACCACTACTACCACTACTACTACTACTACTACTACTACTACTACTACTACTACTACTACTACTACTACATTTATTGAACACATTTTTTTATCAATCTGTGACTGAGTGTTCTCTACACTCGTAACGATTTTCAAACATGCAGTTAAACAGCCTAAATGTGAAATATCGGTTGTCAGTAAGGCACGCCTCCTTGACAGCTCGTTTCCACTTGCCAACTCGTAACTTACATTAATTTTAATTCATGTGGTTAATGACTTAAAAGTTTTGAAAGCCATGGCTATTGTAATTCGAAGAATTTTGTTTCGGTAATTACGGATAACTATTCTTGATTTCAAATCCAATTTTTAAACGCATCACATTCACGAACGCAGCAATTTGCTAGCAGAACAGCGGAATGTAGTTTCTAAGTTTCAGAAGACAGACAAATAGTTATATAGATCGATCGATCGATATATATATATATAGAGAGAGAGAGAGCGAGATATACATACATACATACATACATACATACATACATACATACATACATACATAGGTAGATAGATAGATAGATAGATAGATAGATAGATAGATAGATAGATAGATAGATAGATAGATAGATAGATAGATAGATATACTAGAGGTGTAAAGAGGAGAGAGTATGGCGTCAGTTGGTGGGGTGCGTGTAACCAAGCTATCAATTTGTCAAAATATTTTTAGGGTTAACTGTTCACGTCAGATTTCATGTAGGTTGTAATGATTCATCTTGTCAAAATCCGTATTTCTAATTACGTTGACTGGGAGATTTAGAGCAAGGTGATCTTGCCCAATGAATTTCTTATAGATATTTCATGACATTAACCGATTCAGCCGCCATCTTGTTTGTTCATCTATGTAACTTATTATTTAAGAAATATTTCATACATGTAGTAAACAATTGCTTAGGATAACATGCACGGTAGCATCAATAATAGATAACGTATGGCAGCCGGTAGACACATTTGATGCATCTTAGAAATGTCTTTTTGAAGTTATCGAGACAAAAGTTATATCCATTTTTAAACTAAAACTTTTAACTGCAAACATAGTAAGCCTGAAGGGCAATATTTTATATTTGCCAAACGTGACAGCACAGAATATTCTCTCTCCCACACATTCTCAATCCATATATTGGGTCATCCCATAAATAATGCTGTTTTTTCCATTGCGTGAACTAAAAGTAAGAGGAGGACGGGATAAACTACCAGCATCAACTTGCTATAAAAGCAGGTAGTAATTTCACCTTGTACTTATTCTTAGTATAAGTTTTGATGAGTGCAGTTCAAAGATATAATGGAAGTGACAAAGAAGTATATTCGGCATATTTTACTGGCAACCACGCATTGAGAGTCTTAGGAATATCAATGCAGTATATGGGGATCGAACAATAAGTGTAAGGCAATGTCAACAGTGCTTCCAGAATTTCTGAGCCAGAAACTGCATTCTAGAAGATGAGCCTCTCCTGGAAGATCTGTAAAGATCGACGAGGACGTTCTGCAAACCCTTGTGGAACAAAATCCAATAGTAACTGCTGAAGAGCTTGGATTTGGCCTCTCTCAAAAATTATGTAAGAGAAAACAGAAAACTTAATCCATAATCCTTGTCCGGAACTGGATCGATCCCAAAATCTAATCATTTCGTGCCAGTTATGTGGCCAAACATCCCTGAAGGTTTCCTCCGAATCCATGGAGCGGTTCTTGAGATATCTTGTCCACAGTCAAACAAACAAACAAACATGACTGAAAATAATACCTCCATGCCTTCGCTAAGGCGGAGGGTAATAAGCCCACTCCGTTAAGCAGAGTTGATAAATGTTTGAGAGCAGCAAAGGATCTTGAGGCCGAGATATTCGTAACGTATTAGCATTAGTGAACCGAAATCACACTATTCTGGTTGGAATATCTGTGCACACATCACAATCGTGGCGAATTTATTCCTTGCTGTATTCCATATTGAAAACTGAATCCATCACAGCCATGTTGTCGTGTATTATTGTTTTATTTTTTTCCTCTTTTGTTTTGTGAACTGTTCCTGTTCATTTCATATTGCCAAATGCATTGTTGTAGTAATAGTGCGTTGTATTTTAATATTGTCGGTTTTTTCATTGTTATGTATTTTATGCAATGTGTTGTACTTCCTCTCATTGTTTTTCATATTTATACTTGTTGTTATCACATTTATTGTCGTTGTAGTTGTTCTTTATTAATCCAATAAATTAAAGTTATGAAATCACCATTGCATAAGCATATTCATCCATCGTTTTCTCTTTCTTTATCTCTTTCACTCTGAGTGCCTCTCTATCTGTATGTATATTTACCTACTTAACTATGCATATCTATCTATCTATCTATCTATCTATCTATCTATCTATCTATCTATATATCTATCTAACTCCAATCTACCTGACCATCTATCAATCAGTCTCCCTGTATATAAAATCACTATATCTATATCCATCTCTATATTAATCTATCTACCCACATATCTATCAACACATGTATATCCCTATATATCAATCTATACATACATACATGTATATATAAACTATATATATATATATATATATATATATATATATATATATGTCTAACTCCTATCTACATGTCAACCTGCCCATATATCTGTCTCTCTATAAAATCATTATCTCTCTATCCATGTTTATAAATCTATCTATCTATCTATCTATCTATCTATCTATCTATCTATCTATCTATCTATCTATCTATCTATCTATCTATCTATCTATCTATCTATCTATCTATCTATCTATCTATCCATTTATTCTTCTATCTACTAGCTCTTCTTCATCATGTGAGTGCTCCATTATCCGAATACAAATATTAAACATTTTTTTTTTAACTTTAAGAATTTTATTTATGTTATTGGCTGCGCATTTTAAACGGCAGCTATTATATTTTTATTTCTTTCAAATAATCTGATATTTTTTTAAACTATATATTTGCCTATTGAATGCTTTTCTTTATTTTTCTAGCTAGGCGGGCAATTAATTTACATTTACAGTGGATGTCACCAGAAAAAAATAGAGAAAAAGCAGGAAGAAAAAAAACATATTCTCGGTTTAAAATAGCTTACTGATAATTTTAGAAGTTTATTGAAGCGATATTTTAGCAAATGCATGAAGAATACCATATTTATTACCTTATGGTCCTTCGTTTCGTCCCATTACCTTGTGAGTTCAATTTATTGCAGTTTATAATTTCCTGTCCTAGAATGATAAAGGCAATGAGGGATACGCCTCAAATAAATTCGTTTGGCTCTGTATACGGCACATGAATAGATTTAACATGTGCTAAAATGAAACATAGCCCAGCTTTCACGTTCTGAGTTCAAGTTCTGCTGATCTTTTTACTTTACTTGTTTCAGTCATTAGATTGCGGCCATGCTGGGGCATCATATTGAATTTTGTTTTTAATAGAATCAATGGATCGATCCCAGAAATTCTATTTTTAATGCTGGTAATTATTCTATCAGTGTCTTTTGCCGAACTGATAATTTACGGAAACGCGAACACAGCGACACAGACACACAACTACACACACACACACACACACACACACACACAACACACACACACACACACACACACACACACACACACACACACACACACACACACACACTTTTTTCAGTTGTTGATAGGCATAAGGCTATAGTAGAAGACACTTACAAAAGGTGCAACGCAGTAGGACTGAACCAACAACAATGTGGTTAAGTAGCAACCGTCTTACTGCACAGCTACACCAGCGCCCTCTCAGGTTGATAGAAGAAACTTTTCATCAGGGCCTATCTCGACATTATTGAATTGCTATCCTTGTGCCTAAGCTGAAAACGAATTATATTATCATTATTATCACCTTGACCCATCACTGGTCCTATTCCGAGTAAAATTATGTCTGTAGAGGGTTACACCCTCTAAGCCTTATAGGTATATATGTGTCGTTTACGTGTGTGTGTGTATGTGTGTATATATGTGTGTGTGTATTATGTATATGTATGTATATATATATATATATATATATATATATCTATATATATATATATATATATATATATATATGATAGATCACTACGCACATGTTTTTCTTTCCTTGTTTCTCTCCTTGGGTTTTCTGTAACCCCTCTGTAGAAGAGCGTAGGCCCGAAACGTAAAAGAATTTTTCTATTGCTGAGCGTTATACTAATACATCTGTTTGTTTTGTACACCACCTGTCTTCGTCTTTTGTTTTTTTCGTAAACTCTACTCATATATATATAATATATATATATATATATATGATAGATCACTACGCACATGTTTTTCTTTCCTTGTTTCTCTCCTTGGGTTTTCTGTAACCCCTCTGTAGAAGAGCGTAGGCCCGAAACGTAAAAGAATTTTTCTATTGCTGAGCGTTATACTAATACATCTGTTTGTTTTGTACACCACCTGTCTTCGTCTTTTGTTTTTTTCGTAAACTCTACTCATATATATATATATATATATATATATATATATATATACAACACACACACACATATATATGTATGTATAAATGTATATTTACAACACAAATATATACATATATTTATACATATGTAAACGCAAATTATCTATTTGGATGTCTGTTTGTGACAATTTGCCGTCTACACCCGTTAACGGATTTCCGTGAAACTTTGCAGACATGTTAAAGTAAAATCCAGTTTGTTACTAGGCTCGTTGGTGTTTAATAAAAATCCATAATTGGATGGCTAGGGCCTCTAGACTGGGTCCACATACATGACCAATATATTTTTCTTTAACAACCAAAGGAAATAACCTATTCATTTTCCTAGCGAAAAGAAATAACCCATATATTTTCCTTTGATGGCCCTAAACACTGCCAAGCTAAAATTTAATAGTCAAGGGATGCAAACTGACGACTGGGGGATCGTGTCCTATAATTCATTGCTCTCCAAATCATTGCAGGTCCAAGTTAATGTTGAGTCATATTAAATATGTATGTAAATACATCAATAAGGGCGCAAATATGGCGCTTTTTTGGACATGAACAAGAGGGCAGGCTGATGAAATTCAGCAATATAAGTTGAGCAGATATATTTCCTCTAACGAGGGCTTCGAAATCCACAAGCGGCAACCAACAGTGGTGAATCTATCTATACATCTTGAAAATGGCCAGCGTGAAAACTTCACACAACGCTCTAAACGTGGTTCTGAATCTATGAGAAATCACTTTAACAGCTTTCTTCAAATTATGCTAATGTGATCTTTTGCCCGAACACTGTTGTATGTTGAGGATCCTGTGTACTGGACACACAGTAGATGGGACAGACGCAAGCAAGGAGCTTGCGTTAAGGGCTGGGAAGAACATGCAGTCTTCAGAAGCGGGGGGGGGGGCATCTGGAGAGTGCACACTGTGCACTCTCATCAATAGAAAATATTTTTTTCTGCATCTCCTGCTGCACACTGTCAAACCTTTGAAGGCACAATGGGCAAGTCTGCAAGAAACCTACAGAGAAGCCTGCGCTAAACATGGACTGCTTGAGGACGATGCTCACTATGACCAAACACTGGAGGAGGCAGCAGTCGGCAGAGCACCAAGTCAACTGTGCCAGCTATTTTCTATCATGTTGATGACATGTGACTTAGGTGAAACTCTAAAGCTTTGGGCAACCAACAAAACAGGCGTTGGCAGAGGATATGCTGCAAAGGATTCAAGGGCGATCCTTAGCGGAAATTTCCACGTTCAATAACGCCACTTACAATGAAGCATTACTTGACCTGGACACACTTTTGTAAGCTATGGGAGGTCAAGGCATTGCCACATGTGGTCTGCCTCAACCGGAGCAGGCAACAAACAATCTCGCAATTCAGTACCTGTGAGAAATCAGCTGTGACATAGAGGAAATGACGGTGTATATAGCTGATTATGAAAACAAACTGATGCAGGGCAAATTGTACATTATTCCGAGCATTGAAAGTGGAAGAGGAGGTCTTTTCTTTTGGATGCACCAGGTTGAACTGGCAAGACATTTTTCATCAACCTACTTCTGGCTAAAATGCACCAAATGAAAGACATTGACATAGCATTGGCGTCAAGTGGAATATTTGCAACTCTGCGAAGTGGTGGCTACACAGCTCATTCCTGTCTCAAACTTCTTTTGGACCTGTCGAAGGAGGAGAAGGCAAACTGCAAGATCAGTCGTGATTCTATAAAAGGCAAACCTCTGGGTGAATGCAGGTTGATAATCTGGGATGAAGAGACAATGAGCCATAAGGTTCCCTTTGAAGTTCTTGATATGGCCCTTCAGGATCTGAGACAGAACACCAGTCTCATGGGAGGTGCCAGAGTCTTGCTTGCAGGAGACTTTACTTTAGAAAAACCCTTCCCGTGGTTCCAAGGGAGA
>NC_043002.1:62095973-62103473 GCF_006345805.1 Octopus sinensis | reverse complement strand
ACCAAAGTTTGGCATCGAATACATCAGAAAAACTAATCACCATAGGCACACGCCAGACGACAGAGATATATATGCAGACACATACACCATACGCACATACAAACACATATACCATACGCATATACACACACATAAAACAGACACATACAAACGTATAAAAGAAAGCCATACACCACACGCACATACAAAAACATAAAACACACACATACACCACAAGCACATACTCATAAAACAAGCACATATACGACGCGCATATACACACACATAAAACAGACACATACACCACACGCACATACATACACATAAAACAGATACATGTCCACTGGCTCAAAAATGAACATACACACAGGATACACGATCGCACGCTCAACACACACAGAGTAAGCAGTTATACACGCATACACTTAATACACACATTTGCATATCAAGTGCACACATACAAACATACAATGGAAATGATGTCTCTAAAATACCATACCGCACTTTTCAGACAGGGGGTCGCCAAATAATTACCAAAATTTTGTACTAGCACTGGTCCTAGATAAAAAGCATTCAACTAAACATCATTACTTTCTCAATAATACCATATGTCCTGCGTTGTTTAGTAGTGGTCCAGTATCTAGATGCTAGCTTGGATTTCTCTCATTCGGTCACAAAACGTCTGGTGAGATAAGCGAACTTAGGGCCGAGTCAAACTTTTATCAAATACAATGGAGTGCATAAAAGTTCCTGGTGTTGGGTAACATATAATACAGCACAGTTAGTTAATTATGATTGTATCCAACATGTTTCCCTCTCAGATTCACACATTTATTGCAACTGCCCTTCAGTTTTTCTAAGCCCTGTAAAAGAACGCGTAATGTTGGGCCTCAAACCAGGCTTTCGCAATTACCTTCAAGGAGAGAAAACTTCAGCATCAATTCGTATATATAACTGATTATCACTTTCTTTCGCTTCTTCTCTCCTTGCTATACAAGCATATATATATATATATATATAATATATATAATATATATATATATATATATCGTAAGAAAATGGAGCACGAGAATTCCGATTATTCCCACCGGGTGAGTTGTAGTGAAATATATATATATATATATATATATATATATATATATATGTCTTTATTGCCCACAAGGGGCTAAACACAGAGGGGACAAACAAGGACAGACAAACGGATTAAATCGATTACATCGACCCCAGTGCGTAACTGGTGCTTAATTTATCGACTCCGAAAGGATGAAAGGCAAAGTCGACCTCGGCGGAATTTGAACCCAGAACGTAACAGCAGACGAAATACGGCTACGCATTTCGCCCGGCGCGCTAACATTTCTGCCAGCTCGCCGACTTATATCTATATATATATATATATATATATATATATATATGTAATAGATGGAAAGTGCACCCAGTTTACATAGTCTTAATATATTTTAAAATATATTTCTTAAGTGGAAGAGTATTTTGTATGTCAACGGTTTCACTTACGCGAATCATGACATTGAAATTATTGAAATTTCGTGTTTTCTTATGAAGATATTCGTCCATGTTTCGTATGGAGGTTTGTGAATGAAGTGAATCAAGAGGTAGAAAAATCTAAGGGGAGGCAATTGGTGATTGTTATTGGTGATCTTTTAATTTTACTTTTGTAGTCACAACTCAGAGCTGCGACCATGCTGTTCGATAACCGAACGAAAGTTGCTTAGGGCCAAGTCACACTGTTATCAAATACGAATGTGTACCCAAAAATTATATATATATATATATATAATATGTGTGTGTGTGATTGTGTGTGCTTGTGTATGTATATATAACTTACAAACTTGCTTCGTTGCGTATTTTCTATTTACCTTAACCTACTTCAGAAATATTACATATTTCTGGTTATAATTGCAGATCATGTGTAAGTTGAAATGATATCTAGTTCTCTCAAAGAATCTAGCTTTTCTGAACATGATACAGTGACGTGACACATCTTTCAATAAAGTTCGTGCCGAGAACACTATCATCATTCATTCCATCTCCGTTGGTAATTCTCAATATGAACTAACAGCTTTGCAACTTTTGTGAAAAACCTGTGATATATGGATGTTATTTCAGCCCTTGCCCCGAAGGACATGCAAGATGTTATAAAAAGGTTTTCTTCCTTTCTTTTCATTTTGTTTTTATTTCGTGGTTATTTTGTATTTTTGTTCCTAACCTAACGATTTTATTCCAAAACAAATGGAAATCAATGATAGAATAAATACCACAAGAAATATGAATTCTGTTAAAGAAAATGATGAATTGAATGATGTTTCCGGAACATTGCATTTTTGGATAGGGCGACTTACATATTAGCCCTACTTGATACTATTGCGCTTCAATTTGAGTTTGAAATCCCACAACTATATCTCTCATTACCTCTTTCTCTCTCTCCCTCTCCCTCTTTCTTTCCCTCTCACTCTATCCTTTCCTCCCCTTCTATCTCTATCTATTTGCGTATCGTTCTCGCTGCCTCCAATCGAAAATATAGCACACAATTTACTGAAAGAGAAAAGCAACAACATTTTTACCTTTAATATTTGAATGAAATAAATGTTTGAGGGAGGTGTTGAATATATTAATGAAATTAGTATGATCGACATAAAATTTCCATAATTAGAAAATATACAAAATGGAATGAATTTAAATGCTTCTTTCTCTTTATAAAAGGGGAAAAAGGGAGACATTTTTTTGAAACTCGCCTTGTCCATTCTATTAAGAAGCAATACGACACTTTAAAAGGATATAATTTCATTCTGTAGGATGATACTGAGCAAAAGTAACGTGTTATTTTGGATGCTGGAAACAATTATACAGAGAATGTAGAAAAACTGCGACGTGCTAGATAAGCTCTGACAGAAAATCGGCTTTATACATATCTTGGTCGTGTCATATGAAAGAAAAAGCATTAAATAAGTGGTGGTACAGAGTAAAATATCAGTAATGTGATTGAGATTCAGATTGACATGATGCCAGTAGTTTCTAGGTTCAATCTTAGTAGAGTCTCTTCTGCTGGTAATCGATCACTTGATGAAAAAAGGTCTGAGTGAAACACAGATATAAGCCGAGAGGTTCCATATGCGTCATACATTTTGACATCTTGGTTTATAATCATACCTGTGCATTCATATATGTGCGTGTATGTGTAAGCATACGTAAGTATGCATATTAATATTTATATATATTGGCAGCACTGTATTCTCATGCTTGTATCTCTTTATTAGAAAATGTATTTGCTAATTTGATGAATTTTGTCCTCAATTTTTTTCCTTTTCTCTGGTTATGGTCTGATGTTCATATTTCAATAACAAAAGGGAGATGATTAAACTTGTCATTTGCTTCATCTAAATTATCTCTAAACCTAATCACGGCTGTTTCCCTCTTTTCTCAAATTTTGTTTCGTATATTAATTTGGCTAAGCTTCTTTTGGCCTTGTCCGGTCTTTAAAACTGTACGATTTTTTTGCTTCCTTTATCACGTTTTTAATAAATATCAGTGTTAATACTCATCTTTCAAGAGCTTTTTTAATGTATGTTTCCCAACAGAATTCTGTCAATGAATGCTCTTATATTCGCAACGAATTCTGTTAACGAATTTTCTAATATTTGCAAACAATGTCAGTGTATATTTTTGACGATGCTCGACATTATCGGAAGTAGTGATGTATATTCAAGGTGTTGAAATGCTGATTCGAATCGATTTGCAACTGACGAGGGGAACTCCACTGTTAATCTATATGAGTGTTCGTTATCACAGCAAAGTATTTTCTAAGTGCATCCTTCATTAGATGCATTTACATAAACAAATTAATGTAATTTTTTTTATTGATCGTTGGTTTAGGATGAATTAGAATTTAATTTGAAGTATTTTACTACACCGTTACCATTTTCATAAATGGTGCGTCATGATATATATTTATGCGTGCGTTTGTGTGTGTGTGTGTATGTGTGTGTGTGTGTGTGTCTTTGCATATATAACTATTTAATGCATACACATACTTATCTGTTGCCAGGTTCTGTAGAACTTCACTTTCTACATTATACACGTGAGATTCTGAGTTTCTCAAAGCTACACGAGAAAACGTTTGTTGTAGGAATGGTGCAACCTAGCAACATAAGGAAATCTCTCGACCAGACGGTATTTCCCGCGTCCATGTTAAATACACATATATTTATTATACGTTTATCAACAATGTTTTTGCCTTTTAGAGAATTCGAAGTATTATCGCAATATTATACAGACGCAAAACAAATACATTTGGGAAATAAGTATGGTGAAGAAAGAAATGAGTTAGGATAAAACTGATAAAAGTTATACCGATATGTGGTGATGAAACCCTGTGATAGACACAAGTTTTCAAGAGAGACTGCCAATGCATTTTTAGTTGTTTCATTCACATTTCTAATATTTCGAAATTTATGTTGATTTCTAACAAATGTCACAAATTCATAAAGGTGAGTACTATTAATTAAATCGGATTGAATATGTCACTGGTAAATATATTTTTCTGTACATATGAGAAATGGAAATATGCACCTTGGGAATATATTTGATCTGCTGTATCTCATTTCAATTTGGCATAACTATAAATATGTGCCCTCATATGCCCCTACTTCACACGCCGAATTTCTTTCCTCATAACGTTGTGAGAATTCGATATTTTTCAAATAAAATTTTAAACATACACGTTTCAGTTGGTGAAAATTAAGTTTTTATCGGAATTTAATGCAGGGAAATGGGCGTGGTAGAAAATTTACAAACGCTGCAGAACATATGATGAAAGTCAAGATATGTGAATTATTCGATCCCAACTCGATAGATTTTCATATCAAATTCAGACATAATCGTAATTTACACCATCTGAAAGGTATTTGTTGAAAATATTAAAAACTAACCAGTTTTCGGAATTTATGACTGAAAAAGTCGAGATTTGCCAATTATCAGAAACCCCTCCCGCTCCTCTCTGAAAAAATTTTCATAACAAATTTACACATTATCTAAAACATCCCCGGAAATTTTCATTATAACTATAGTCATGTTTGTGAGTCCTATGTCTTAAATCTTTCGTCACACATCCCGTGACCTCTTCAGCAATACTCCATTCCACGTGTATTCTTTTGTTCTGTGTAGTCCATTCTGTCTTCCAAAGACGCAGTTATGACAAGAAGTGTAATAAAGCTAAGGTAAAATTATATTCAATTATCAGAAAGTTGTGAAGAAACAAATTCAGAGTGCACACGTCTAAAGTTTTGTCTTGTAATCTATACACTCTTCTAATCTAGACGCTCACCAATATTGTCGTCATATTTGTAAAAAAAAAAAAGAAAAAAACAAACAAAAAATACTGGTGAGATTAAAATACTTATACAACGAAATATTGAATTCGACATAGCAATAGCTCCGTTTCATTTTATCAACAATGTTTGCCTGAAATGCGAGAAATAGCTGCACATAAATAGACATGGATATCGTGGTACCTATGTCTGCCCCTATATTATCAATTGACGATAGTACTGCAATAGTACTGCCCTTGTTTAATTCAAGGATATTTTCTTGCCAGTCACTTGGTGATATTCACTAATCCCTGTGAAACGTAAAAACAGCCGGTATATTGTGAAAAGTGGTTGACGTTTGAAGGATATCCGGTTATAGAAACCACCACAAAGCTGAAAAGGAAGCGTGTTGTATCCCTCTGATTCGCTAGGTCCTGCCGATTCGTCCTACCCATATTGCGTAAACAACAGACCATCGATAATGACGACAGAGCCGCGCGCAGACACAATAAAACATGAACTCACACACACATACATAGCTTCACGCGCGTATGTAGTGATAACGGTCTTATTCATTGTACTTTCCCTCCCCCTCTTTATCCCACGCTCTTCTCTCTTTTCTCCGCTTAAACACATACACACGGATGTACAGACATGCTCACACCGCACGCACACGCACATACACTTACATATGTATATATATATATATATATATATATATATATATATATACACAATACGTATATCTTTACACACTCTACAGACATATATGTTACGGCTTATTCAAATGAAAGGACATTCTGATGGAAGATGACAAGACGACAAACGATAGATCTAAAACTTCTAATTCAATAGCAATCCACAGTTATCTCGCATCATTGCTAAATTGCAAAATCTCAAGAGTCAGCCGTTTACAATGGTGGAATATATTTGTTGTTTATTATAACATCAAATCTCTGTGTGTGGGATGTCATTGTGCGACTGCTTGTGTGTTTTAGTCAACATTGAGTATATGTACGTGAGTGACTATGTTTGCACGTGTGTATGTTTTCGTTTGTCTGTGTATGAAAGTGGGCGTGAATGTGTGTGCGTGTGTATGTATGTGTGTGTGTGTGTGTGTGTGTGTTTGAATAAATGAGCAGATTTACATCGTTCGATGGGCAGCTGAATGTACTGCGTAAAACACAACTATATGTCCTTTTATGTTCGTGGGTGCGTATAAAAGTGTGTGTGTGTGTGTATGAATATATATGTTTATATATATATATATATATATATATATATATATATATATATATACATGTATGTATGTATGTATGTGTGTATGAATATATATATATAATATATGTGTGTGTGTATGTGTGTCACCGTGTGTGTGCCTGTATACATACACATATACATGCATACACACACATATATATACTTATATACTTATATGTACACACACATACATATATATATTTGTCCTTCTATCTATCTATTTATCTATTTATCTATCTATCTTTCTCTCTCTCTCTCTCTCTTTCTATATATATATATATATATATATACACGCATATGCATACACATACACCCACACGTATATGCGTGTATGTATACACAACTAGTTTAGTGGCTTAATGGTTTAGTGGCTTAATACTGCAGTCACGATCGCTAGACGGTTTTTTTACGCTTCACTCTTATGTTGTTCGCTCTTAGTCCTTCAACTCCATGTTTTGATGTTAACATATCGGATAGACCTCTCGAAAGCGGAAAGGATTTTTGATATTTAAATGCAGCCTTTCATCAAACAAGAGCACTTCAGAAAAGGACGTAGGACACAAAATTGGAGCAGCACATGTAGCATATGGAAAGTTAGTAACAGACGTCCTCAAGAACAAAGAGCTTCACTTAACAGCGAATATTGTGGTCTATACATTTATAAAGCTGTTGTTTATTTCAATCTTGCTATATGGCTGCGAAATCTTGACTCTATATCATCGCACCTTCACAAACAAAAACTTTGTTCCATCTTGAACGTGAAATAGGAGCACTATAACAACAACCTTGAATAAAACGTGTTTATTTTTCACGTTCTTGTAAAGAGGTAACCCTGCGACGGACTAGCTTTCTGTTCGAAGGAAATGTTGCCCTGCGCGTGTAGGCTGGCATCATTCGGGAGCTAAACTAATGTGAAAAGCATTGTGACCAGTGGTGTATA
>NC_043002.1:62058473-62090973 GCF_006345805.1 Octopus sinensis | reverse complement strand
ACATTTATTTCGTTTGCCCGTTATTTATTGGACAGTACTATGTGGGTGTAACTTCGTTTTGAAGTCATGTAAAACTCATATATAACTGAATACGCACAGACACATGTCTATATACACATACATATACATATATGATATGGAAACATGCATATCATCTTTCTAAATAACTATTTGTCTGTGTACCACCATTTCTCGCTCACTCCCATTCAATATATATATATATATACATGCATACATACATATACTATATGTATGTATGTATTTATGTATGTATGTATATATGTATGTATGTATGTATGTATGTATGTATGTATGAATGTATATAAATATATATATATATAAGTTCAGTAAAATTTAGATTCAGTTCAATATGGTACTCAAGTTAAAGGCACCAGAATTTAGTATGGTATTATCCATATAATTCAAAATGGAGTAATTACAATCAAAATAAGCAACAAAGATATATATATATATATATATATACATATGTGAATGCATGTGTGGATACATAGATCCGTATTTACATACATGTATGCATTGACATGAATATAACTGCATTTGTTCGGATGATTGAGATCACGAGAAAGCACAAATTTTACTGAAACTCGTCACTAGGCAGATAGCAAATGATTTCATAAAATTAGTAGTGTTTTGGGATTGTGTAAGTAAAAGTTTTGAAATTTGAGATTCTTTAATTGTTGACTGAACAATGGCTGTACAATTTATTTTTGCTTGAAATTCAAGTACTTCCTCAACGTTCAGACTCGTATCATTATTATTATTCTTCCTAAGACGACGAGCTAACAGAATAGTTAGAGTCTAGGACAAAATATTTACCAGAATTTCTTCCAATTGTTGTTATGTATTATGTTCAAATCCGGCCTTTGTGAAGTTTACCTTTAATCACTTCGATACTATCATTTAATACATTAAGTGTATGAGTATAAATATGTGTTTAGATAGATAGATATGATTAAAGCGGATCCCTTACCATAGCATGGAAATGCATCGATGAAGGTACGTTGACTGTCGAATATTAATCCGCAAATGATGTAGCAACCAACGCTGAATGAACAGTAAATGTGGCAGAAAAACAATGAAACTGCTAAATGGATTATCAGGTACAGCTACAATAATTTCATTGTGAATCTTTATTGACATAAAACATGGTAGACTCAGGTAGGTAGTATGCATGGTATATAATATGTTACAAAACTCCGAACTCCTAAGGCCAACCAAATATACAAGATATTATTGACAAGCTGATGAATCAACAGTTTTATCAACAAGTGAAATTTCGAATCAGAACTACCAACATATAAGAAATGTGAAGTGGCTGAGACTAACGGTTGTGTGCAGAATGGTATCATTAAACTTAGCTATATCACTCATAAAAGCTGGTATAAGCAAAACATACTTATATACCAACAAATAATTGGTGACAAAAAATGGCATTTGACCCTCTATCTCAAACCTTAAGATCTTTGCTGAAGTTGTTCTCAAAAAAACAAAAAAACAAAACTTCTTGTGTTTATATTCTTTAATACATCAAACGGGTAGTTTGGTTAATAAATCCAAGCGTTACTTAACCGTTTATGTAATTCCTCTTAATTAAAGTACTCCAATTAAAATGCACGGGTGATATTAATACATCGGATGAATTAATGATTAAATGTCCGTCACCTGTGTTGTCCACTTTCTTTATTAGATTTAACCTATTCTCTGAGTATTTAATTAAGTATAGTTTATGGTGTCTAACACTGTAATTATGGCTATCTCTATATATTAATTATTTTCTTTTTCGTTTTCTTTCGTCTCCTTTTCGCTCCCTCTTCTCCCAAACTTCATTGAGGCCATCCCTATTCTCTGCGTTTCATTTCTTTAAATTATTGTCCTTGAATAGTGATTAGCTGAATCTACCTTAATTAAATTTAATATTCTTTTAGTTCTGCAATAATTAATCGGAGCCCTTTAATCAAGAAGAATTAAGTCAATAAATAAATAACGATGGAATTTATTAACAATATCGCTCCTTTGATGTAATTATCAAATAAAACACAATACACGTCTTTTTAAAACACCAGCAACGATTTCAATAAAGTTTGATAGGGTCAAATATCATTTCTGGCACCTGCTACCCGCTGGTATATAAGCTTGATTTGCGCGCATCAGTTTTTATGGGTACGTTTAGAATTATGTCATTTAACTATTCTCTAATTTACAACCTTCTTCTGCTATGTATTCCCGTGACTGACAGATTGTAGTCCTACCAATTTGTATTACTTAAATCTTGGTAATCCTGATTCAAAATTTCACTTGTTGACAAGCTATTGATTCACCAACATGTCAGTCTTCGCTTGTTGATATGCTAAGTCTGATGAGCTGGGAATCACATAACGTATTTCCTAATCTTATTGAGGGTGTGCATACTACATACCTAACTTTCATGTCTATATCCAAATAATAACCCTTAATGAAACAATTGAAGCAGAACTAAATAACCAAATAATCGACTCTTCTTCGTGTGTGTTTGTGTGTGTGTGTGTAATAATCAGTCAAGTAAACAGAAGATGGAGTTGGTATAATATTTTCTACGACGAACGTTTCGATCGATCCTGCAACTGTTCCTCATGGGTGGGATGCTGTGCATCATACTATGTTTTCATCAATATTGCAGGTACATTCATACCAAAAATGGTGTCTCGCTAAAGATCTTGATTTTGGACAGTCATGTTGTTATTTTCCCCTTCATTACCTAAATGAAGCGGATAAATAACCCGTACAAGGTATAGGTTATTATATAAACCCTCTTTCTTTTAAATTTTTATTTATTTATGTGCCCTTTTCAAGCCTAGCCAGGCTCATGAGCCCGGTTTCCCGGTTTCTATGACATGTGTTTTCCTCGGCTTGACAGGATGGCAATCTATCGCAGCGTTACTCAAGAAACAGGAAGAAAGAGTGAGAGAAAGTTGGGGTGAAAGTGTACAACAGGGGTCGCCACCCACCCAACCCCCGCCGGAACCTCGCAGAGCTTTAGGTGTTTTCGCTCAATAAACACACACAATGCCCGGTCTAGGAATCGAAACTGCTATACTCTTCAGGTATTCTTTTGTTTGTAAAATTACGATTAATCTGATGATTACTACTTTTTGTAATGTAGTAATTTTCTAATTATTTTATTAAAAACATGTACCAGAAACAGCTGTTATGAACTGACAATTATCTTTCAGAGTTATATTATGGCAACTGAATAATCGTCACATATATTACAGATAAATTCTCATTTCTTTTGTTGTCATATTATTACTATTAATATACATATATATATATATATATATATATATATAATATATATATATATATATATATATATATATATATATATATATATATATATATATATATATATATATATATATATAATATACATATATATATATAAGGCTAGCAAAATTTGACCTTCTGCCACAAGCAGTCTCAATGAACCGTGTATACGAGAACCCTGCGTGTATATGATTTGAGAAATTTGTACATGTTCTTTTGAACTGCACTCTCGTATAAACTCATATATCCCGCGATAATATATATATATATATATATCACAACCTGGGACCTTGAAAACTGCTATAATGCTAGTACGTATACTAGTCCCTTAATATTTTATATTCAATATTTCATCTATTCATTTTAACTATATATATATATTATTTATACTATATATTCTATATTCTACATTAATATTATAAAGAATATAACTACAACATAAAAAACAGAGTTGGAATTTGTATCCCCCTATACACAAATATGTATCCCTCTATACACAATCATACAAACCCCCTTATATATATATATATATATATATATATATATATATATATATATATAAATATGTGTGTATTTATTTATTTTTTTGTATGTATGCGTGTATGTATGTATGTATGTATGTATGTATGTATGTATGTATGTATGTATGTGTGTATGTATGTATGTATATACACTCCGTTTTTCTATCGGGTTTGTAAGATTCTTTATGTCAATTCAAGTTTCAAGTGTTGAAGCAAATTTTGTTGTATTGTTGTGTCAAGGGAGGTTCTCAATCAGACAGACGCGGCCCCCCATACCGGACGAATTTAAAAGTCATTGAAAATGTTGCAAGTAGCAACGAATGAGCTTTGCCAAACAAAATCAAGACAAAATATTTACTTTTAAGAAACTAAGTAAACAATCGATTAGTTAGTTCGATATTTAAACAATTGACTAATAATAATGGAGTGGAATTGAACCAGTGAGTGTGTTGATAATGCTGGCATAATGACTCACCCTAGGCACAACAACATATATTATATACATGTATTATATATATATATATATATATATATATATATATTATATATATATATTATTATATATATATATATATATATATATATATATATAATATATATTATATATATATATTATATATAATATCCTACATAATATATTAGCTAACGAATCAACATGGCGGTCTGATTTCGGCCAGAAGTCAGAGATCCGACGTTAGACGCAAGAGGGTTTTTAGGGGAGATAACAAGGTTAAATGATCTCGACCCAACATAAGGGTGCGTGTGTGTATGAGAGAGTATGTATGTGCGTATGAAAGGTCTGGACGTATGTATGTATGTATGACGTGATGTGTAATGTTGTATGGTATAGTGTAGTGTAGTGTGGTGGGAGGTGGGGAAAGCCCATGTGCGTGTGTGGGTTCGGCTGGGGCTTGGGGTAGAGTGGGGGTTGTGGAGAGAGTGAAAGGGATATATATATATATATATATATATATATGAATACACATATATTTGAGCACTCAAACACAGATCTATACATATGCTGAGATTTGCTTTTACGTGTATATACGAACGTTTGTGTTTAAGTATGTGTGCATACGCATGTCTGTACGATTATAAGTATTTCTGTGCATATATATCAATAGTTTTCGGACTGCATTGTATTTTCCATTATATTTGTTCCATATATTTTTAAAATGTATTTTCTGTTACATATGAAGCAACTCTAGAGATTTACGTCTTCGTTTATTATATATATATTTCACATTATAACTTAATTTAACACGATAATTACATATTTCAAATATAGAAGTGAAGCATCAACAAAATATGAACTGAAATATATTAGTTCAAACGTGGAGAGTAAACAACATTTTAAGTCGTGTATCTAATACTACGGATATTTATTTATGATATTTAGTAGTATATGTGTGCTTTAGTATAATTCTGAATTTTCAATATTTAAAAATTAATAGGTTTATATATTCTGTTATAAATTTCAATTGAATTCTTACAAATTATGTAATTATTCAAATTTAAAAAAAGAATATTTGTAGGCATACATGCAAAATAATGTTAACATGAACCAACACAAGTCTACAGAGTTTTCTTAAACGTTGCTTTTCTTGTAAACAATTATGTAAACATATGCACAAACATATGCAATGCTATTTACATCATAAATGCAAGCAGTTAGACACCAAAATATGTAGATATAAATATGTATCTATATATATATATATATATATATAATATATTATTATAAAAGTATTTAATATACGAATTGTTAGTATATTTAAATATATAACCTCATGCGATAAATATACAGTTTCCATTCAATTAAATTTGAAATGCATGGTAGTGCCAAAAGCCGAAGTTACCAAAGATATAAACAGTCCAATGAAATCATTCGCTATACTTCAGAGCTCGTGCATTGTATATTTGTGAGTTGTTTTAAACAAATTCGCTTGCAGGATTTACGAATATGCTTATCACTCGAGGCTGTAGCGAAAGTTGACTAGACATCGCCATTTTCTTGTGGCTAAGGCACGAAGGTCTATGAAGATTTCACCTGAAAATTCGACGCGTGGCATCTTTCCCTTTCGCTAAGCTCCCAAAATCACCTTTGAATATGACGGAGATGAAAGGGAGAATCGTTTTCTGACTTTTATTGTCTTTAAAGAGAGCTGATCAAGAGCGGTAAATAGGGACATTGATTCTACAATAGATATACTTTTACTAAGAGCAGTAAGATACTGGGAAAGGACATGTTCAGACATGGCACCTGACAAATTTGTTCGAGTCGTAGTGCGGAATTCTCACTATAAACCTAGAAAATAATCACCACACACTGGAGCCCGATGTGAGAGTTTACTTTTGTCTCGTTGACATTTTAAATGATGTATTTTTACCTTTATCAACATTTCATTTATCGCTTTGAATCCATTTAAATTTCTATTTTGTCATTGCAATGCCTTCAATAACTAAATACCTTGGCCGCTACACGAAATTAATGTTTCGATATTGCTGATATTGTGTTCTTTACTTCAGTTTGTTCTCTTTATTCGTATATACGTGTTCACGTATGTACATACACACACACACACACACACACACACACACCACACACACACACACACACACACACACATATATATATATATATATATATATATATATATATAAATAATGTGCTTGCAGTGTGTCCCATCCATAACCACAGTGATTATCATTACCACCATCGTTCTACCTATAGCATTTATCATCATCATCATTATTATTAGTATTATTATTATTATTGATTCAGAGAAGAGAGTATGCTATCAAAGTGAAATTGGGTAAAAAAAAATACGAAGCCCAAAATACCCATCATGACTACTCCCCTGAAAAGGGTTTGCCAGGCTTATACGTTATAAAAATATGTGCGTGATATGGTGATACTGTCTCCAGATAAATACCAGGTGAGGCCCAGTTAGAATTTTCTTGAAGTTGAGTAGCCCATCTCGCTCAAAAGGTCCCCGAATATGGGTTCGTTAAGGTTGTTGAACGATACACCCATGTTTCCAGGGTTGAATTATTCAAACCCCAACGAATTCCTCTTGACACATGGCCATGATTCTCCCCCACCAGTTCTTCACGTAATCAGTGATGCACGCATCGTCAACCACTAAGGGACATGCTCAACTGCTTAAGATCAAGTAACTGGCATGCAAATCTGTGATATTGTGCAGACTATTAGCTGTAACCCATCTTTTACACCAAGAGAAAACAAGTACATCATAATACTTGAAATCAGTTAAGATCAAAAGCCACGAGAGCCACTGCCTGGTACTGCATCAGGGCAATTATCATCATGATCATCACCACCACCACCGCCACCACCACCACCACCATCATCATCATCACCACCAACACCACAATCATCATTATCATCATCATTCATCACAGTTGTTATTATTATTATTATTATTATTATATATTATTATTATTATTATTATTATTATTATTATTATCATTATTATTATTATTATTATATTATTATTATTATTCATTATTATTATTATTATTATTATTATTATTATTATTATTATTATTATTATTTATTTATTTATTTATTTATTTATTTATTTATTTTGCCTTTCATCTTTGCAATGTCGATGAAATATATTATCAGTCAATTACTGGGTTCGATGATATTGCCTAATCCCCTTCGCTGAAAAGCGCCGGCATTGTGCCTAAATGCGGAACAATTACTATTATAATTAATTGCGATACGTGAGCGAATCGTTAGAACTTTGGATGGAACCACGGTGGTGTTTAGTTTTATTTTTGTCTCTTTATGTTCCTGTGACCAATTCTAGATGAGAATTCTAATTTGGTCGGCAATTATCGATGTAATAGACTCTCTCAAAGGAGTGGCTGCGTACCAATATTAGAAATTATTATTAATTTGATATAAATGGTGCAGAATCAGACAAATCATCCTGCGATTGTGAGTTCAATACCAGATCAAGTCATATTTGCCTTTCACTCTTCGCGTTCTCGTTCGAGTATGTTTAGTTACATCTGAGAAAGAATGCAGAAATGTATTGAAAGGAAAATGAATAACCAAAGTTCACTAAAACAATCGAGAGTAATAAAATGCATACAATTATTCAAGATCAACACGCGACTCCAATGTTAGCGATAACGATAATATTCAAGATGAAATATTTAAATCGAGAAAAACAGTCGAGCTTAAGGAATGCCGTGGAAGAATATTGAAAATCATGTTTTCAATGTTTTAATATTCATGACGTCTAAGGTGGAGAATTGTCAGAATCGTTAGCACGTCGGGTAAACGCTTAGCGGCATATCGTCCTTCTCTTCTTTCTGAGTTCAAATTCCGCCAAGGTCGACTTCACCTTTCAAACTTCTGGGGTTGATAAAATAAGTACCATGTGAGTAGTAAGGTCGATGAAATTGACTGACGCCACCAAAATACTGCCCTTGTGTCAGCATTTGAAACCAATATTGATAGCTTGTGTGTCGGATAGGATAAAATGTTTAGCGGCATTTCCTGCGACATTACTTTATAAACTCAAATGTTGCCAGTGTCTACTTTGCCTTTCATCCTTTTGGGAATCGATAACATAAGCTCCTGTTTAGTACTGCAGTCGATGTCATGGACTTATCCCCTTCTTCGAAATTTCCAACCAATATTGATGAATTGTGGAACGTGCCTAGTGTTTGAAATAATATGTCAATGCTGTTTGAGATGGCAATGCTACAAACAAAATTAATTACTAATTACGTTTATCGATTTGTGTTGCAAGATCTCTGATGAGAAATCGTGATTTGAAGCCGATATCGTTGTATTTCGGGATGATCATTTTTTTTTGCCAAATAAACACAGGCGCTATATATTCGTTCTTCACTTGTTTATTACTGTTCTTATATCATTAATAGAATAACAGACTGGAACAAGTAGAGCAGGAACACACCCAAAAACGGAAAGTGTTGTCTGAAGAGGTCACAGATGTATGACGAAAGATTTCCGGACAATGGAACCGAGTTAAAATAATAAAATAATAACTTTACTAAACGAGTGAAGATAAAAATATATTGTGCGTGTGTTTATTTGGCAAAGAAATGACCGTCCCGAATTACAACAATTACTAGTATTTTTCATATATTCCTATTGGTCCCTTATTCTATGTGGCTCTTCACATTTCCTCTGTGACCAATAGTTGTGGGTATCTAGGCCAATTATATTTAAGGTGGTAAATGCCTGAAATATCTTCACTTTTTTTTAATGACATACCAATCATGTGATACATAATTCAAGCTTTTATATATATGTAATCAACGATCAATTTATTATTTTATTCATTGATACCATCAATTATGGACTGCTAATAAGGACCGACTTCACTGTCGGTCAGGCCTTAGCTATTATTACTCGAAAGCAATTATTGTGATATCATTAATACAAATAAATCCCATAATGTGATTTATATATTATTAGCAAAAACACGATACGTTAGTGGTCCAATAACTTGATCTTACTGAGACAAGTTTCCGTTCACATTATTATCACATCGATTCGTTATTGTATATTATGCATTCATTACGTTCAATATTTTGTTATATTTTCTCCGTTTCTCTTGCAGTATTGGTCTACTGCTATCTAGTGTATAGTACTTCTTTCATGTTGTTGAGTATATTCCTAAACTTAATTTACACTTTCAAAGTACATATTTCATGTTGATAAATTCTATTATTTGTTATGATAATCATTCATGTAATCTCGCATATTCCACTGTTGTGAGTGTGCAAACGTACAGGAAATTGATTATGTCCATTCTGTAAAGCAAATGGATAAGATAATGAATGCTTACCTTACTTTGTACATTGGTGATAACATTCCGTAAATTATACGTCTGATGAAGTAGGTGTTTCAATGTGAGTCTGTCATATATGGCAGTTTATTTCTCATAAATTCTTGTAACAGGTTTCACAAGCTGATGATACATGTGTGCCAGATTGCGTTGGAGCATGTAATATATGTAGCAAAACTCCATAGCAAATGAAACGATATATATTGAACCTTATTAAAAAGAGTCCCCGTGATTGTCTGTTATAGATATATCTACACAGCAAAATCATATTTTAGTTAATTGTTTATGCTATCATACTTAGAGCTATTACATCTTCAACTACATTTTATTTTACTTACCGCTTCAAATATGTTGTAACCTTATCACTTTATGTTACCAACGTTCTCTACCATGAGAAGCATGATTCAGACCAGTAACTCCTGTGAACAGTTATCAAAAGAGTTGGCCTTTTGTTCAATAGTTAATATAATTGGTCGTACATTTGAATCGCTGGCTTACACATGAAGATTATTGTTAGGCAATATTAGGATGGTTGTACCTGGGATTAATAAAGAAGAGTAGCCGCAGAGTACAAGGGAGTGTTCTCACAATGGTGGGAAGTAGCGAAACATTAATACACGAAACGGATGTGAGGTATGCTGTCTACTCAAGATGAATATAGCCAGAGTGTAGAGAGGAAACTTGGGTCATTGGGTCATGGTGTGAGGAAATTCCGGCCGACGTATGGGCATGGATGTAGGAGGTGTCAAGAAATGTTATGGGGAAGCCCCGTCGTGTGAAATCTCAAAGTCATAGTCATGGAAACACATTTCTCTGCTATCGAAGAATTAGGAGCAAGAGAGCGTATATGTGCTATGAGGATATACGAAGAAGGGAAATTGGTGAGTGTGAATAAAAGAGCCTGTGAGACACAATTGGAACTAAAACGAGTCTGTAGGGAGTGGGAAAATGTGACAAATTTACGAGAGATGTGGTTGTGGTTTCTATTCTAGAGCATGATGCAATGTGTTGATGAAGTCGAAGAAGATGTTGAGCTTTTCTTGTTTACTATTCAAAACTATCGTCTCAATAAAATTTTTGTATGAGAGAAAATAATACATCTTGCGCAGTTCCTCGTTTGTCTACATATAAATGTTATACAAATCGGTATTTCAATCTAAGGTAGTTGACTGAATCGCTAATACTAATTTAATATTATTCTAGACTTACTAGTTCACACACAAATCAATCAGGGGCTACATTTGCAGATTTTTATATCTCTGTGGCGCAACGGTAGCGCGTCTGACTCCAGATCAGAAGGCTGCGTGTTCGAATCACGTCGGGGTCATAATACTTTTTTCCCTTAAATTTTATTTGAAAGCGGTGAGTTGGTAGAAGCATTAACACGCCGGACAAAATGCTTAGCGGTATTTCGTCTGCCGCTACGTCCTGAGTTGAAATTCCGCCGAGGTCGGCTTTGCTTTTCATCATTTCGGGGTCGATAATTAAGTACAAGTTACGCACTGGGGTCGATGTAATCGACTTAATCAGTTTTTCTGCTCTTGTTTGTCCCCTCTATGTTTAGTCCCTTGTGGGCAATAAAGAAATAAGATTTTTATATCAGATCAAGCTTTTATTGTCTTCGCTCCGTCGGGGGTTGAGGAACTGTTTTTGGCCCTCTACCGACATTCTCGGCGACATTCTCCGATTGAAAATGTTACGGTTTATACCATTCTACATTTGAATACATATTATAAATATTATAACTGTAATATATACTTTTCTCAAATAAGTTATCTAAATTTTCTTTTGATATTACTAAAACTGATATGGCGTCTTTCCAGAAGAATCTCATGATATTTGGTCAACGGTTTAGCATTTGATGGAAATAAAACTCAAGAAGTCAAACACAGATTGCGTTCCTGCAAACCATTCTGGTAAAAAAAATTGAAAAAATGCTTACATTACAATTATCAAGTCACAAATATTGATTATCGCCTTATGAAGAACTAACGAGAAATTACTCAATTTGTATCATTTACTGACGAGAAATGTCAACTTTATATTCCTCCCCTGTCGGATTTTAAAATAGAAGGATATATTACCTAATATATGTTGGTAATATGTTTTTCTATGCTCATCATGATATTAGGGTATTCATTGCTGCGTTCTACACTGTTCGTGTGGATTTTCCAAATCATAAAAATAGTCAAGAAAGTAAGTTAACAGAATGAAGCAAATAAACTATTTCAAAATTTTGTCACAAGGCATACAATTTTCAGGAAGAAATTAAGTCAATTACATCAACTTCATGCACAACTGGTACTTATTTTATCGATCCTGAAATGACTAAAGACAAAATCGACCTCGACAGAATTTGAACTCAGAACGTAAGAGGGGCGAAATGTCGCTAAGCATTTTGCCCGACGTTCTAACGATTCTACAAGATCACCAGCACCTTTGAGGCGAGTGAGGAAAGTCGATTACATCGACGCCAGTTTTCAACTGGTTCCTATTATCGACCCCAAGAAGATGAAAAGCAAATTTGAAATAGAATTTGGACTCAGAACGTAAACAGGGGCGAAATACCGCTAAGCATTTTGCCCGAATGCTAACGATTCTGCCGGTTCGGCGCCTTAAGCAAGTATAAATATACTTCTACAGGGTATTACATATGCGTTGTCTAATTAAGGACGATCATGATAATAACCACGAAAAAGTCTATACTTATTATAATATTCCGATATATTATTTTTTTCTACTCTAGGCACAGGGCCCGAAATTTTCCGGGGAGAGGGCTAGTCGATTAGATATACCTCAGTTCGCACAGGTACTGAATTTATCGACCTAGGTAGGATGAAGGGCAAAGTCGACATCGGATTAACTTGAACACAGAACGAAAAGTCAGAGGAAATACCGCTAAGCATTTCGCCCGGCGTGCTAACGTTTCTGCCATCTCACCGTCTTAAAATTCGTTTTCTACTTTAGGCATCTTCTTTGGGGGAGAAGGCCAGTCGATTACATCGACCCTAGTACGCAAATTAATGTATCGAACCCCAAAGGATGAAATGCAAAGTCGACCTCGGCGAAATTTGAACTCAGAAGTTAAAGACAGACGGAAGACCGATAAGCATTTCGCCCGGCATGCTAACGTTTCTGCCAACACGCTACCCTAAAATTAGTTTTCTACTTTAGGCACAAGGCCCGAACTTTTGGGGTTGGGGGTAATCGATTAGATCGACCCAGTACTCAACAGAATCTTAAATTATCGACCCCCGACAGAATAAAAGTGCAGAATGTGACTAAAATACTTATATATTTATAATGCTTATAATTGTAAGAGCATTTAGATAACAATCCGCTGTTAAATCATGCAAATTGTGAAACAATATATTTCGGAAATCTCTCACTTTTTGAAAGGTTTCTAGAAAAATTGTGCCAATTGAAATTATAATATTTATTCGTACAGGAAGCTCGCATTAAAAAGTATATTCACATTTACGTACATATACATGTATATAAATGTGTATATATATAAATATATATATATATATATATATATATATATATATAATATATATATATATATAAATATATATATATATGTGTATATAAATATATATACATATTTACATGTATATAAATATACATATGTACATAAATATGTTTATATATATATACATATATGAATGCATGTATATGTGCCTGTGTGCATTTCTGTGCGCACACACACACACAGATATATATATATATATATATATATATATATATATATATACATATATACATGTATGTATGTTTGTAAAGAAACATATAAATACACATCCACACACACACATGCACTGAAGCATTCGCATACACATGTATAAGCAAAACGGAATTGGTGTCGAGAAAATATAAAATGAAATATATTTTCAGTTTTAAATTATATTTATGTGCTCATGAATCTATGGTCGTTATTTCCTATCGAGCGATCAGCAATAGAATATATATCACTGAACAAATAGACCTATGAATATTATTTATTGACGGTGATGCATTTATGCTTTTATATATATATATATATATAGTGGTGGTGCTGGTAGTCGTTGTCGTGTTGGCTTTGGTTGTACTCATGATGCTTCGGTACTTCTGCTCGTATTGGTTTTGGTGGTAGTAATGCAAGTCCTGTCGATGATGGTGATGATGATGATGATGATGATAATGATGATGATGATGATGACGACGATTATGAGGACGACAACGACAACAAGCACGTCGTCGGTGTTACTGGCTAGGATTGTGATGATGTTGGTGATGAAGACACCCTCGATAATTTTGATGCAGTCTTCATGAACAACGAGGATTTCTTGTTGGACATGTTTAATAAATCCTGTCTCTTTATAATTTTATCTCAGAGTTAATTTTAATATTCGTACGTTTTGTCGTGGTTGTCATGCTCGTTCGTTTTACGCCTAACGTGTATTTCAAATTCTCATACGATAATACACCCTTACAAACCAAAACGACCATATACTCAAGCGTATGTTACATGTGTTCCATTCTTCATATATTTTGTTTTTATTTTTTCTCGTTGAATTACCTGCACGAGCAAACATTCACATAACGTTTCATTTCACGATATTCATGTTCGTCCCTTATCAAATCATCTTCGGACAGTTCCTTGATTCGATTCATCAATCAGAAACTTTTAACTGTAACAATATTTTCCACTTTTCAGCTTCCTTTGTAAATCAAATATCAACATTATTGTCAATTTACACTCCGAATAGGAGTTAATTGCCCGAAAACAGCCTCGTGGTTACAATAAATCTTCTCAGTAATTTATAATGTTAGCTCAGATGAATTTCCGTTGAGTTATAATTATCAACGATTTGCACGCACATGCATCAATTCAGATGTTTGCGTAATTTTATGAACCATCAGGTTTAGGTCAATTGTCTATAATTTGCTTCATTAGCTCTTAACATTAAGGAATCATATGATGTGACATTGCCTAATTATCCTTTCGGCCCATCTAATCAACATGTATTGAGTGTCTTGTGCCATCAAGCTCTTCCAACTAATCAGTTGATATAATCTGGCTTGATTGCGATCATATTCTGTTTGTGAGCCCCAATATTACCTACATGTGTACCTAGAAATATAGCACATCTAATTCGACACTACGCCATTATTGTTAGATGTATTTTTTGTATCACGGATATTGTAAAAGAGACAAAAAAGGTTACATTTTCACACGCACGAATATCACATCACAAGACAATGGAACGTAGGTATCACGAAATGTGAAAAAGTTAAACATCCCCATTCCTACCGATAACACATATGAAAAATAGTTAGTGACAGACATTGTACCCAAGCCAATCAAAAATCTAGACCAATTCCGCTTATACTTCTCATTGGTTGTGCACACTGAAGCTTGGAGACAACGGAAGTGATGATGTTTCAAAGATGTAGACAAAATTTGTACCTGGACCGAAAGACTGCCAAATGTTTGTGATTCCAGGAGTTTGAGATTTTGCTCATTGCATGCCGTGGATTATGATAAGGGAAGGGTATTAATGCCTGTACTATGAAATTTCAATCTTCGAGTAGAGACGACATATAGATTAGTCCACATTACTCCGTAAGGAGCAAAGGGCTGGATTCAAATGCTCACTTCCCCTCTAAATAAAGAAATTACTAACCTGTAATATCGATTTCTAAGACGTACACAAAGTCGGATATTTTGGTCAGGTATACATAAATCGGTATAATACCCAGGAATGTCTTTCTTGCGTCATCCCCCGAAGGAGGAAGAAGGTGGAGATCTGCAGTGAGATTAAATGCTGGAAAGCCTTTTGTTAAACCATCAAAAGTTTCTGACATTTCGTTGCATTACAAAGTAAAATCATTATGCCAAGAGTCGGAAGACAACTTGAAGCATTGACCACCTTAACAAACCAACTAGAAAGGGCTTTACATTATCTAGAATGTACAGTATTTTGTTCGATATTGTCTAAGTTACAATAGATTATTTATTTATTGATAGATAATGATTTCACCGAGCAAGAAAATTTTGAAATATGAAACTGAAGAAACGATGTAAAGCAAATCAGTTTGAAAGCTGCGAGATATGTTTCATGGATTAGGTAGCAGACGAAGAGCAAATCCCAAAATAATTTCACCTTCTGGATGGATATATTTAAAACCCTCGGTTCTCGTGGTGCACTCGATTTGATGCATTCGATGTAATTGGTGTTAAATATAAATAATGACAGGCATCATTTGCAAACTAGTACGATCTGGTAGTTTGTGCTATGCTTATGCAACTTAAGGTACCTATAAAGCCACGTGCAGGAATAGATACGGCCCTTCGCTCGTCATTCCTAAACCGGCTGTGTGCCGAGAAGTGAGAGCTCGGGAAAACGATTACTACTCAACCAGAATGGAATTTCATTTACGATCAGCATACAGCAGCAAACTGAAATACTGTGTTGCCCAGAGTTATTCAGGTCATAGCGTCCAGGGTACGAACTTACATATTCCTGATCATGACCTCGGACCACCAGTCCGTGTTGTCTCTTTTTTTCACTCACTCACATAATCAAAACCACTCACGCACATATATATGCACAGACTCTCTCTTTCTCTCCCTCTCTCTCTTTCTCTCTCTCACACACACATATACTGACCCGTATATCTACACACAACACACTTTTATGCATACACAACTGCAATCACACATATTTACCTGTGTGTATATTCAATTATATGCAGCATAAGTCCGCTGGTTGTGTAGCTTTCGATTGTCTAAGTGAGAATTATTACACTTCAATATGCTATATCGTCCCCTTATATGATGGAGAGTATTTATTAACACATTCCAATTTATATCTAACACTGCATCGACTATGCCAATTACCAATAAACTTTACATAACTTTCTCAGTAACTTGAGATTCGCTTTATAACGTGTGAAAATCTTACAATTATTGTTGGAATTATAAATTCTAGAAGGTGCAGGCGGGCGACAACATATGAAGTTACATCACAAACTGAGCTGATCAAGTCGAGTGTGTCTCTGGAATATTTTCAGTTCTACTGGAGATAGCAGCTAAATGGAACTCATAAAGCAATACCGGTTTTATAGAACCGAAGTTTATCTGTATTTGAAGTATCAGTTACACTATATTTATAAAATATAGGCTTTGATTCCACACATACTTCTTCACAATCAGATTTCATGCGCAGAGAAGATGTGGCTAACAGATATATTGACCAGGATGACTGTAAGTATTCTCTGTACTGTAAAGTTATGAGAAAAATGGTTGTTAGAAACACCTTTAAATATAAAATTCGGGGATTTGCATTTCATAATTTTATAAGCATTTCATTGTTTTATTTTTAAATATTTACAATTAAATGTTTTGACTTTGCTGCGCAGTTCTAATATTTTTGACATTATTTTGATCTCGTATCTCTCAATATTGTTTTCTTTTTCTGGTTACACAATTTATTTCCTCAAATGCTTGTGTCTTTCTTTTTTGCACAAAAGATCTCACTTCTCGGCCATATTTCATATCAAGAAAAGAAACATTCGCAGTTGTTACTATAGTTAATATTATGCCGCTTATGCTTTTACACTTCCCAAACTCAAGGTGACGCTTCATGCTCAATTTCACCCGCTATTTTTCATAAATGTTGCTTTTTTGTCTTCCTTCTGTGGTCGAGCTATAGCTTTAATCGTGAGCGCCTATAAGGGATTCTTTACTAAAATGAAATATTGTCTGTCAATAATAGTGGCCTTGCTCATATAATATTCAAGTCCCCTGAACTGTATATTTTCCATGTTCTCTGTTTTTTCTCTATCCAATCCAATTTTAGATCACACTAAATTTCTCTCAATAATTCCTCACCTTGTCTAAGTTACTGAACCTGAGCATCAGTGAATTGCCACGCCGTTTAAAATTATAATTTCCAGCTCATAATTTATAACTAGTATTTTACAACTCGACAGCAGTTATTCTGAACTGTATCTTTGGTCTTTCATAATAAGCTCCACATATATGATATATTTCCCAAAACCCCATTATTTTCTTCCATAATCTTACACCAATAATTTATTCCTTCATATTTTCCAGGAATCCATATCGTAGCTTAGTATGGATGTTTTCTTTGTATTTTTAAATCTTAGCAGTTGAAGATTTCTGCCCTGTGAAGTTTTATCTTTATAAAGCTTAAATTAAATTTATTTTTTTGTAAAATCTTTTGAAGTTTATCTTTCATATCATGTGTGGCTTCCTTCCATGTACTATACAATCTTTCTGCTTTCAATATGTTTTCTCATTTACTACATATTTCGCTTCGTATTTCGTGTGCTTCCTGTTTAATGAAACTGCATTTTATTCTGATCTATATCTATTTTCAATAACATCGTTCTCCACCATTTACAATGTCCCTTTACCATGCAAAATGCCATTCTTGCATGTTTTTTTCTTATACACTTATCTAATAATCTCGGCACATTTACTTCGATTTTTCTTCTTCGCGTCAATATCCTTTCATAGTCAACCTACTCATGAAGAATGAGATACACTTTGAGGATGTTAACGGTTCAATGAACAATCTAAGAAATCACATTTGGGTGGAGTTGTTGTAGTTTAACTCTAGCATTTCCTGGATCGAGCAGACTTAATGTGATCAAAGATGTCCCAACTGTATAAGACATATTTTAATTTCAAATATATTATGTCTAAATCAGTAGTAAACAAATGGGATCAAAATAAAATGTAATAGTCTGCGTCGGTTAAGATGAAAACAAGCAAAACTGTGAAAACCGAGGAAGAGAAGAGAGTGATAAGATGGCTTGACAAAACGGCGCAACGATCAGAGCGAAGAATATTAGAAACGTAACTCTTTAACTTGTTTCAGTCATTTGACTGCGGCCATGCTGGAGTGCCACCTTTAGTCGAATAAATAACCCCAAAACTTATTCTTTGTAAGCATAGCACTTATTCTATCTGTCTCTTTTGTCGAACCGCTAAGTTACGGGGGACATACACCAACATCGGTTGTCAAGTGATGGTGGGGGTACAAACACAGAAACAAAAATACATACATACGTATCAAAATAAACAGCGCATGACCTTCCAACTGAGAAGTAGTTCTTCTTCAGAAGTTTTAAGCCCATCTCGCTCAAAAGGTCCTTGAATAAGGGTTGTTCAAGGATGATGAATAAAATACCCGTGGTTATGAGGCTCTCCCTTTACATCTGCTCGTTATCAACGACGCACATATCGTCAGCCACCAAGGGACATGCTCAACTGCTTTAGATCAGGCAACAGACAACCAAATTTGTAGTATTAACCAAAATATTTGGCGTAGCCTATCTTTTACACCATGAGAAAATAATGTATATAAGTAGTACTAGTAGTAGTAGTAGTAGTAGTAGTAGCAGCAGCAGTAGTAGTAGTAGTAGTAGTAGTAGTAGCAGTAGTAGTGTTGTTGCTATTAGTGTTATAAAAATAACCATCGTAATCATTATTATTATCATTATAATTAGTAGTAGTAGTAGTAGTAGTAGTAGTAGTAGTAGCAGCAGCAGCAGTAGTAGTAGTAGTATTAGTAGTAGTAGTAGTAGTAGTAGAAGTAGTAGTAGTAGTAGTGGTAGTAGTAGCTGTAGCAGTAGTAGCAGTAGCAGTAGTAGTAGTATCAGTGGCAGTAGTAGTAGCAGTAGCAGAAATAGTAATAGCAGCAGCAGAAGGAGCAGCAGCAGCACCAGCAGCAGCACCAGCAGCAGCACCAGCAGCAGCACCAGCAGCAGCACCAGCAGCAGCACCAGCAGCAGCACCAGCAGCAGCACCAGCAGCAGTATTAGTAGTAGTAGTAGTAGTAGCAGTGGCAGTAGCAGCAGCAGCAGCAGTAGTAGTAGTAGTTGTATAATTGCACACTTCCACAAATTTGGATTGAAAGTATCAACGATTTTCAAAGGATACGATTCTTGATTGATACTTTAATTTATTGATCTGCATAAGAATAATAGCAATTATCGTCTTCTTTGTATGATTATCTTTACCATCACAATCGTATTTATCATCACCATTCATCGAACCACCCCCACCCTCTTTCCCTCTCCGTGTGTCGTAAGTATTATCATCGCTATTTTGCTCCTAGTCCGCCTCCACACACAGCGCCATGTGATCGTTATCAACATGGTGGTGCTCTTCCTTACCCTCATCGACGTCCTCGCCGCGTTCCGTATCCCTGAGAGACTTCCCCTACCGCTCTAGCCCTTCTCTCGTTATGCATTTGCTGTACTGAGGAACGCTTCTCATTGAACCCCGCTTTCAGTAACAATCATCAACATCATCATCATCATCATCATTATCATCATCATCATTGTTATCACCATGTTCGTTAGCAGTCATCATCATTGACATCTTTAGGGAAATCAATGTCAGTTATGAAGAATTGGAAGGAGAGGAAGGGGAGGAAGGAAATGACAAGGTGGAGGAGAAAGAAGTGGTTGAGAACGTGGGGTGAGGAAGTGGAGATGGAAAGGGGGTGAGCAATATTATCAGCTGCATCACTGCCAACACCATCATTGTCGTCATCGTCATCATCATCATCATCATAATTTTCGTGCTCATTGCCATCATCTCATTATTGACACAGTCTTCGTATTCAACACCACCATCATCTTCATCATCATCACCATCATCATCATCATCTGGAGCAGTAGCACCACATTCAGTAACAGCTGCAGTATCTTCTGTCATCTCCTCACCCAAATTATCATCAACAAAATGCTAAAATCCACCACTGTTTCCTTTCATCCCACTGAACGCCACAAAGCTGCTTTCGGGGTCGATGAAATGAGTACCAGTTACCAACTGATGTCGATATAATCGACTTAATCCGTTGGTCTGTCCTTGTTTGTCCTCTCTGTGTCTAGCCCCTTGTGGGTAGTAAAGAAATAGGTATTCCGTCTGTATTTATGTTCTGAGTTTAAATTCCGCCGAGGTCGACTTTGCCTTTCATCCTTTCGGGGTCGATAAATTATGTATCATTTGCTATTCGACTGTCCTCTTCCCACAAAATTCGGAACTTGAGCATAGAGTAGAAAAGAATAATGTATTGTTTTTAAGACGTTATACTTGTTCGTTCCACTGGAAATACAACCAGTTATAACAGTGGTTGTCGACCGAGGTCTATATAAGATTTTGTTGTGAAAATATTTAAAATATATTGGTTATAATTGTGCGCCGCTGGCTGTGTGGGTAAGGAGCTTGTTCCCTAACCACATGGATCCGGGTTCAGTCCCACTGCATGACAACTTGGGCAAGTATGTTCTACTACAGCCTGAGGCTGACTAAAGCATTGTGCACGGATTTAGTAGAGTGAAATTGAAAGAAGCAAGTCGTGTGGGTGGGTTTGACAATTCATACATATATATAGTTCGTTTTGAGATTTGGTTTGCAAGATTTTAAAAATTCTAGTGTTAAAACAATTACTCTCCCCAGAAACAACAGTATATATATATATAATATATATATATATATATATATATATTATATATATATATACACACACACACGACGCGCTTCTTTTACTTTCCTTCTACCAAATCCACTCAAAAGGCTTTGATCGGGACTGAACCCTGAACCATGTGTTTGGCAAGCAAGCTACTTACCAAACAGCCGCAGTACGGACATTTATATGTGCCTGTGAGTCTTTGGTTTAGAGCTTGCACCTCCACCGTTTGAAAATCGGTGTTGTTCCCTTTACGGCTATTAATGATCGATAAATGAAAACAGTAGGAAAAACACCAGATTTCAGGAGAATTAGTACTGCGGCCAATTGTCTTTGATTGAAATTATTCAAGGGGGTACACAATCATGGCCAGACTCCAATAACGGAAATAAGCAAAAGATGAAAGCTGCATATGTCTGTGTGTATGTGTGTATGCGTGTATATGTGTGTGCATGTATATATCTGTGTGCGTGTGTATATACATATATATATATATATATATATATATATATATATATGTATATGTATATTAATATATATATTTTTTGTAATGAATATCCCATTAATTGTATTGTAGTTAATGTCTACTACTACTACTACTACTACTACTACTACTACTAATAATACTAATAATAATAATAATAATAATAATAATAATAATAATACCACCACCACCACCACCACCACTACTACTACTACTACTACTACTACAACAACTACTACTACTACTACTACTACTACTACTACTAATAATAATAATAATACTAACACTAATACTACTGCTGCTGTTGTTGCTGTTGTCAAGCAACAGGACGGGTACGGGTGATTATGTGGTGATCTAGGGCTTATGGGCGGGAAACCCCAGATTTTGGAAAAAAAAATTTGGCCGTCTTGTAGTCGAAGGCTTTTCGTTGACGCCCGACACCACTGGAAGGTGGCCCTCGAAGTCGCTGGAAATGGTCATCTCCAGGTCCAAATTCCTGGACAGCTGCTGCCGCTGTTAGTGCTGCTGTTGCTGCTGCCGCTACTATAACTACTACAATTGCTACTGCTACTTGATCTTGTTGCTGTTGCTACTACTACTACTACTACTACTACTACTACTACTACTATTACTACTGCTGCTGCTGCTGCTGCTGTTGCTTCTGCTGCTAGAAATACTACGACTATTACTATACTGTTATTTAAACTCCTACTACAAGTAATAATAATAATAATAATAATAATAATAATAATAATAATAATAATGATAATAATAATAATAACAATAATAATAATAATAAATGCCCTGATGCAGTACCAGGCAGTGGCTCTCATGGCTTCTGATCTTAACTGATTGGAAGTGTTATCATGTACATTGTTTTGTCTTGGTATAAAAGATGGGCTACAACAAATATTCTGCTCAATACCACAGATTTGCTTGTCAGTTGTTTGACCTTAACCAGTTGAGCATGTCCCTTAGTGGCTGACGATATGTGCATCTCTGATCACGAGCAGAAGTAGTGGGGGAGCATCATAGCCATGTGTTGAGAGGGATTCTTTGGGGTTTGAATAGTTCACCTCTGGAAACATGGGTGGTTCTTTCAACATCCTTAAGCAACCCTTATTCAGGGACCGTTTGAGCGGGATGGGCTACTCAACCTGAAGAAAATTCTAACTGGGCCCCACCTGCAAGGTCATGTGCTGTTTATCTTGATATGAGATCACCATGTCGCGCACATATGGTTGTGATGCATGTGCCTGGTGTACCTTTATCAGACGGGTAGTCATGATGGGTATATTGGGCTTCGTATATTTTACCCCAGTGTCACTTTGATGGCATGAACTGCTCTCTCACTCAATAATAATAATAATAATAATAATATAATAATATAATAATAATAATACCACCACCACCACCACCACCACTACTACTACTACTACTACTACTACAACAACTACTACTACTACTACTACTACTACTATACTACTACTACTAATAATAATAATACTAACACTAATACTACTGCTGCTGTTGTTGCTGTTGTCAAGCAACAGGACGGGTACGGGTGATTATGTGGTGATCTAGGGCTTATGGGCGGGAAACCCCAGATTTTGGAAAAAAAAATTTGGCCGTCTTGTAGTCGAAGGCTTTTCGTTGACGCCCGACACCACTGGAAGGTGGCCCTCGAAGTCGCTGGAAATGGTCATCTCCAGGTCCAAATTCCTGGACAGCTGCTGCCGCTGTTAGTGCTGCTGTTGCTGCTGCCGCTACTATAACTACTACAATTGCTACTGCTACTTGATCTTGTTGCTGTTGCTACTACTACTACTACTACTACTACTACTACTACTATACTACTACTATTACTACTGCTGCTGCTGCTGCTGCTGCTGTTGCTTCTGCTGCTAGAAATACTACGACTATTACTATACTGTTATTTAAACTCCTACTACAAGTAATAATAATAATAATAATAATAATAATAATAATAATAATAATAATAATGATAATAATAATAATAACAATAATAATAATAATAATAAATGCCCTGATGCAGTACCAGGCAGTGGCTCTCATGGCTTCTGATCTTAACTGATTGGAAGTGTTATCATGTACATTGTTTTGTCTTGGTATAAAAGATGGGCTACAACAAATATTCTGCTCAATACCACAGATTTGCTTGTCAGTTGTTTGACCTTAACCAGCTGAGCATGTCCCTTAGTGGCTGACGATATGTGCATCTCTGATCACGAGCAGAAGTAGTGGGGGAGCATCATAGCCATGTGTGAGGGTAGAGTTCTGAGCAAGTGGATGGGGATTCTTTGGGGTTTGAATAGTTCACCTCTGGAAACATGGGTGGTTCTTTCAACATCCTTAAGCACCCTTATTCAGGGACCGTTTGAGCGGGATGGGCTACTCAACCTGAAGAAAATTCTAACTGGGCCCCACCTGCAAGGTCATGTGCTGTTTATCTTGATATGAGATCACCATGTCGCGCACATATGGTTGTGATGCATGTGCCTGGTGTACCTTTATCAGACGGGTAGTCATGATGGGTATATTGGGCTTCGTATATTTTACCCCAGTGTCACTTTGATGGCATGAACTGCTCTCTCACTCAATAATAATAATAATAATAATAATAATAATAATATTAACACCATTAAAGAGAACAACACTAACAGCAACAACGTCAAGAATAGCAGCAACACGAACAGATGCAACAACAACAACAACAATACTAGTAATAATAATAATCAAGATAATAATAATGTTAATAATAATAATAATAATAATAATAATAATAATAATAATAATAATAATAATAATAATAATAATAATAATAATAATAATAATAATATAATAATAATAAAGAACATGTAAACAGTTTTGTGAGTTTGTTGAAATGATTACAGTCAATTAAATGTAGGTAATGAGAATAGAGTGTTTGTAAAGAATTATGAAAGAGGAAAGTATAGGTGGCTTGATGGCGTGAAAATCCTCTCAGTCTTTCCATACATCAAACATTTCAATATGAAAACATCTTTTGAAAACCATTCATGCTGTTATATCAATTAGAAAAATCGTAGATTTTCACTGAGCTGGTCTCTTTGATGTGTCTGTCCCGTATTGAGAGATGTAAACAAATATTTATCATCATTTGTCGATCTCTATATCTTGATACATCAAAAACGGTAGGATAGACAGGCAGACAGAAAATCAGACACAGGTGCACACGGTCAACCATATATATATATGTGTGTGTGTGTGTGTGTGTGTGTGTGTGTGTATGCAGGGAGATATAAATGTATCTATTTATATCAGTGTATATATATTTATATATATATATATATATATATATAAAGAGAGAGAGAGGGAGGGAGGGAGAGGCGCATACATACTAAAAGCAAGAAAAAAAGTATGCTAACAAGCAACCATAAAGACACTTAGACACATTTAAATGTACGTTTGTTTCTCTTCTTATTTTCTTTCTGTTTCTTCTCTCTTCTTCTCCTTCTTCTTCTCCTTCTTCTCTTCTTCTTCTTATTCTCCTTCTTCTTCTTCTTCCTCTTCTTCTACTTCTTCTTCTTCTTCTTCTTCTTCTTCTTCTTCTTCTTCTTATTATTATTATTATTATTATTATTATTATTATTATTATTATTATTATTATTATTATTATTATTCATCTGCACCTTCTATTTCTCTTCTTCATCTTTTCTTCTTCTCTCTTCTTCTCCTTCTTCTTCTTCTTTCTTCTTCTTCTTCTTCTTCTTCTTCTTCTTCTTATTATTATTATTATTATTATTATTATTATTATTATTATTATTATTATTATTATTATTATTCATCTGCACCTTCTATTTCTCTTCTTCATCTTTTTCTTCTTCTCTCTCTCTCTTTCTCTCTTCCGCCCACTAAACACACACACAGACACACACATGCACACGCATACACACATATACTTATAAATGTATAACATTGACCGATGTACATAAACATATACATTTATAGGTATACATATACATAGACGTGCATATACATATAAATGTATATGTATATATATACATTCAGGATCATATATATGTGTGTATGTGAGTGTATGTTTGAGTATACGTGTGTGCGTGTATTCAATCACAGGCAGGGGACATTGAGAGTGATACACATGTCAAGTATTCAAATGTATGTGTATGCATATAATATTACAAGGTGACGATAATTTATTCATTCAAACCAACTGTGAAAGCAACGGAATCAATTATTGCAGCTTCCATTATGAAATCGACACTATTGCACGGTTTGATAGGTTGTTATAACGTCATGCATTAAGGAAATTACGCGGGGATATTGTTATATTTTTGCAAGTTTGCATTAAAAATATGTTCATAGCAACAGCAATATAGTTTATGTAAACGGAAGGGAAACATGATCACTTCGTCACATGACTTGCATCTATTCTCATGTATTTTGTATATTTGTACGTATGCCTGCTTTCATCTATGCATGTATCTATGTATACTATGTATACTTACGTGTTTAGTTCCGCGTACGTATGTACGTATTTATGAATGTATGTCAGTATGAAATTGATATTTCGCTAATTATTTATTTACCTTGTGGAAAAGTTGTCTGGTAATGCTAGTTCTTCCATAAATAGAGAACGATGAGCTATCCTCAACCGTTCAGCCATCACACAGCAGCTATGATAGTGCACCGTCTTGAATGTATTGTTGTTATCCTTTTGTCTCGGGATGTTGCGCATAAAATAATCCAGTCTGGTTTTTACATTTCATGTCCTTGACATCTCCTACTGTGGCCGTGTAGTCCTTTGGCAGGTGACGCAGATGTAGCGAAGACTTTGCCTGTCTCGTTGTAATGTCATCTGTCACATTTTACTGAAGCACTGAAGTGGTCTCTCCAGTTTTGCGCAGGACTGAGCTAGATGTAAGAAAATCCTGGGTAACCCAATCGTCAGGATTCCTCTCTCGACCTTACTAACGTAGTCCAAAGGAGTGCAAAGCATTACGTTTGGCACCAGCGTAGTTGAAGGAGCTGCGGGAAGAGTGTCGAATCCAACATTAAACCGCATATGGGGCCCCACTCCGGGTTGTGTTAAAGATTGTCTCCTTTCTGTAACCCTGGGTAGGGGTCCATACCGAGTACTGTCAGCTGGAGCCAGCTGAGCCCGGGAAATGTATCAGGTAGGGTCATCCCTTACTGAAGTAGTAAAGAAAATCGCTACCCACTACCATTTGCATTCAACACGCACGCACACCCAGACCCATACACTCCACACAGGCACACACATTCACACACCCACACATATATGCAAAAACATGTGACTGGCTCTTGAAATGCACACGAAATACAGTCACAAGGTTCTGCTGGGCCAAAGCATAGAAGAGCATGGATATTTTCCAAGGTGCTACACGATGGAACTGAACCCTATACCACATGGATGTGAAGTACGTTTCGCAATCACACAGTCAACTAGTGAAGGGTAGCTGTGCGCAGGGTTGGAGAGACAGCTGAAAGAACTTGTTGTTTGTGGAGCAGGAGAGAGGAGTCAAACTGGAGGCCAGGAAATTTAGATCAGTAATTTGACCACACTCTCTAAGCAACCAACGGGAGGGTGTTACAATTGAGGTTGAAACACTCGGCGAGTGTTAGATACCATCTGATGACGTCAGTTTCTCCTAGCCAAAGTTCCATTGACTTTCGTGAGCGGAAAAGGTACCTCTTTTAGGCGTTATTAACAAACACACACACACACACACACATGTGTATATATATATATATATATTATATATATATATATATGTGTGTGTGTGTATGTGTGTGTGTGTGTGTGTGTGTGTGTGTGTGTGTATGCATATATATGTGTGTGTGTGTGTGTGTGTGTGTGCCTGCTGAATGGAGCTTGCATGTCCGAGACCATCAGCTACGAAGCTACTGTGGACTCTATACACACTAAAGAATCGGTTTCGTCGAAGAAATACGTCGGCCTTACAGAGGGTAATTTCAAGACCAGGTTCAATAATCACACCTTGAGCTTTAGGAACTGGGACAAAAGAAAAACGACAAAATTTTCCAGTCATATATGGTCATTAAAAGATAAAGTTGTCAGTTACAACATCCATTGGAAGATTTTAGCCAATTGTAAGCCCTACACCAACGGCAGCGGAAAGTGCGGTCTATGCGACATGGAAAGATGACTCATCTGGAAAAGCAGCTTAGACCTCGCTACATGTCTGAACTCAAGAACAGAACTTTTCGGATCATGTCCACATGTGACCAAATTTTTGTGACGCTTTTGGTCCCCCAAGACTACAGATTGAAACTCTGCTTTCTATATTATGTCCACGCACAAGATTTTTTATCTCATTATATCTTTTAGTTTTATTTTCTTTATATATTTTTATACATATATTATAGAGAATTTGGTTTATAGATATATATTTTTTACACTTAATTTTTTCTGTACTCTACCTTCCACACTGCATTTTCCCCTGTGCTTATATAGACGTGTATATGGCATCCTTTGTACGCGCGTGTAGATTTGTACGTGTGATACTGTATGTATGTATATAGATGTGCGCGTGTGTGCGGGCATACGAGTACATATATATAGACGTATTTTACTCAGTGTTTTTACAATTTTTCCGGGCTTTTTAGACGTATGTATAATCCTTTTTGTGCGTTGTTTGTGTGTATGCGTATATAGACGTATGCGGGTATGTGCATATATGGGTGGGTGTGTGTGTGTGTGTGTGTGCGTGCATAAGGGTATGTTCGTAGATGAAGGTGCTTTATATTTTGTATACTTCCTTACACCTTTTTTCTGTATTGTTACCCTTAACCAGGTTTTTTTCTTGTGCTTGTGCGTATGTAGACGTATGTATGAACGTTTACGTGCGTACGTGTGGGTTTGTATGTATATGGATATACATTTAGCGAAATATGTGAGTGAAGATGTGTACGTTTTTCTAGTGAGGGTGAATGAATGTATGCGTACCCAAGAGGGTGTGCGGGCGCACATGTGTGTTCGTATGAACAAGCGCGCTTACGCGTACACTATGAACTTTTTACCCCCTTACCTTAATTAGCGGTCAGTTGAATAGCGCTTTTGTCTAAATAGCGGTCAATAACACAGTAATTTCCATTTGTATAACCGTCTTTTTTCATAGCGTTTTTCCGATGGCCGGATAGCTGAAGAGATAGCGGTGTGGATTTCCACCTCGGCATCCGAAACTCAGAGTTTTATATTGGCTACCGAATAATTGTCACATATTACATTTACAGATAAATTCCTCTATTTACAAAATATTGAGGTATCTTTCTTTCTTTTGTTATCTTACCCTTTTTACCAACATATATATATATGTGTGTATATGATTATATGCGGGTGGTGGCTAAAGTGTGTCGAGAACACAACACTGCTGTTTTCTTGGGATATTCTTTTATGTTGCTTTTATATTTCATGTATATTGCTATATTTTATAACATGTCAGGCGCATTCACGCAATTCTCAGCCTTTGCCCAAATGGCGTGATAAGCTAAAAAAAAACAGGACGTTAAAAGAAGAGAAGAGGCGACAAGAAAATAGAGGTAAAAATTGGAAGGTTGAAAACACCGGAAGAAAACAAAAATCAAATAGAAACATGTGTGGGATTTAGAGTCCCCCCTCTCTCTCTCTCTCTCTCTCTCTCTCTTTTGACCGTAAAGTCATAAAGCTGAATGAAAAGAGGTCTAGATTCTGCAGTACAGCTGCTCAATACTGAAAGGGTGGTATTTTCCAATTCCTCAACAAGATCTTATCCATATGCTTACAAGCACTTACAATTTCAGATCAGGAATTGAGCAATGCGATGGAGACCTTAGGTCTGAAAAGGATCTACGATTTTTCAGCAACGCATAGCTTGTTCGTTGACATACTGTGTGAACTTTTCACTTTATTACATGGTGTGTGGTGTAAGACTTCAAACCCCATACGTGGCTAGTCAATATATTGGCTTTACTTTTGTTCCTGTATTGAAAGGAAGATATGTGATTAGTACAGCGAATTTTGAAGTCGCCTTCACGCAATCCAACGTAACTCTTCTTTTCGGTTATGCTATCTACTAGCGTTGCTGTAACTGCTGTTTATATATCACTAATTTAATCATGCACTCCTGGGCAGATTCTATATATCTACTTATCTAACTATCTACCTACCTATCTATCTATCTATCTATCTATCTATCTATCTATCTATCTATCTATCTATCTATCTATCTATCTATCTATCTATCTATCTATCTATCTATCTATCTATCTTCCTATCTGTCTTTCTATCGGTGCACTACTTTTAGTGTTGTTAGTTATTGCTGAGTATCGTATTGTTAAACTTTGCGGCAGGTTTGATATATTTTCAACCTCTTACTGATGAATTACTGTAAACTTGTGCTAATGTTTTTCATGTCGTTATATTACATATTGGAGTAGGTAGGATTGTGTTAGGTTTCAGTTATTCAACTTACAATTTTGACATGCGTTTACATCATCAGAATTAGGAAGTGTAACGTTAAACCATTCTCATTGCCATGCTGAACTGGTTGCATAGAAAAGTTTTACCTTTCATGAATAATAACACTGTTGCAATTGGAAATAATAAGACTTCATTTCGTTAAAGAACAATTAAAATCCCATTTAACTCATAAGTACTACGTTCATCAGGAACAGGTTGAACAGTTGCGACATACACGTGTGATGTTACCGAAAGTAGATACATACTTGGAAAAGGCATCAAGAGATGTATGTGTAACACATACTACTGTTAGGATTAGAGAGATTTATTCCCGAGGACACATGCCCTTTTACTCTTTTTCTTGTTTCAGTTATTTGACTGCGGCCATGCTGGAGCACCGCCTTTAGTCGAGCAAATCGACCCCACGACTTATTCTTTGTAAGCGTAGTACTTATTCTATTTAGCCGAACCGCTAAGTTACGGGGACGTAAACACACCAGCATCGGTTGTCAAGCGATGTTGGTGGCGGGGACAAACACAGACACACAAACACACACATATATATGCATATACATATACACGACGGACCTCTTTTCAGCTTCCGTCTACCAAATCCACTAACAAGAATTTGGTCGGTCCGAGGCTATAGTAGAAGAAACTTGCCCAAGGTGCCACGCAGTGGAACTGAACCCGGAACCATGTGGTTTTAAAGCAAGCTACTTACCACATGGCCACTCCTAGTATATGATTGAAAATTAGGATAGATATATGATACATTATAATCTCAGAGTAGATATAATTGTCCGTGTCATGTCATGTAGAGTAATGATTGTAGGTCACACATGATATAACATCAAATTAAATATCAATAAGATGACAATATTAAAATACGAAGAGGGAAGATAGGAATTGCGATTCTAAACTTGAAAATAATTCAAAGTCCACAAAAATGAAAGAACCGTCTGTGTAAAGAATAATTCTTAAAATATCCGTAGAAAGGCTAAGCTTGACTATGAAGTATGGAATCAACAGAAGCTTATTGAAATGATTAATATGTGGGCGATCACAACTATATGAAAACCAAGGTCAATTGTGGTAAAAGAGACAGAGTTTTGAATGTAAAATAAAATTTAAACAACTCTTTATTTCAACATATATTTACATATACATGCAATCGCTAAATCAACATGTAAATATCTGACTCTCTCTTTCTCTCCTTATCTCAATCTCTCCGCTTTCTCTTTCCTTCTCTCTCTCTCTCTCAATATAACTAACTGCCTCCCCTGTCTATCTCTCTGTATTTGCATTTCTCTTCTGCTAAAATTTTATCCATGTCACGAATATACATACATACATACATACATACCTGCATACATACGTATATATATATATATATATATAATAAAAGGAAATGAAGAAAATGCTGACAAATAATTGAAGTAATTTAAGTAATTTAATTAGGTGAAAGTTCTTTTTACCGGTTGCGCATTTGTTATACTTATCAAAATATCATAACAATGCGCAACCGGTAAAAAGACTTTCACCTAATTAAATTACTTAAATTACTTCAATTATTTGTCAGCATTTTCTTCATTCCTTTTTTATATATCACCACTCGTGTTCGACATCTCCTTTTTTAAATATATATATATATATATATATATATACATATATACATATGGTCGTAGGACAGGCTCGAAAGTTTAAAGAGTTTTCAAATCTTCCCAGGAGTTAAATTAATACTTCTCCTACTCGAACTTTTACATGTCTTCCTCTTTTGTCTCCTGAAAATTTGAACTATACATGCACATATACATACATACACACACACACAAACGCACACACACACACTCACATATATATATAATATATATGTATACATTATATGTACATATATATATATATATATATTCACACATATATATGTATATGTATATTGATGTATATATATATATATATATATATATATATATATATATATATGTATATATATATATATATATATATCCAAGCATTGAATTAATATGTGCCCATAGATTCAATGCTTAGATGCTGCGTGTGCTATGATGGACGTCTAAATGTATACATCACATACCCACACACACTTGTTAACGTGTACTTTTATACTCATTACTAATTACACCATTATTAATCGCATTACAATGTAGAAGATCGCAACTAACTTTATTACATTCGTCAAAAACACTCTCATCTAACGGCCCTCACCATAAACTGTAATAACAGCTGTCCTAAGAATAAGCATATCAGAATATGCTACAACGCAGCACTCGCCAATTTTACTGTCACTCCGCACT
>NC_043002.1:62045973-62048473 GCF_006345805.1 Octopus sinensis | reverse complement strand
CATCTATAACCGTAAAAAATTAAAAGTAATTCAAATTCAATGTTTTCTTGAAACAAGAAATTTCTAAAGAGATTATGATTGAATTTCCAATCTATGAAAATGTCGGTGCTACAATGTTCTTAAAGGAAGGAAAGATCATCCAGCAACTCGGGTTGATACGAATGAGCCTGGTAGGTGTAAAAGACTAACTGGCATCTCTTCTCAAGTCTACATGCAACAGTCAGATGGCTGATGTTAATTGTGAACTCTGCTGTCAATATTTTATTGCTGTTATTCTGTGTGTCTGTGTGTAAAGATCAGTTGTGTTTTGCAGGGTTGCTTTATTTTTACCCATTACTTAGAAATGGAGAAAAACTTAGTATTAAATACAAACTGTTGTCCTTAAATGCCTGTAGTTTATGCAACAAAGTACCTCTTTATTATTCTTATGTCAAAAGTATCCACCCAGATTTCATCACAGTCACGGAAACATGGGCACATTCTGCACTCTGCGATGGGGTTTTCAGCATAGCCGGCTATAACCTGTTTCGCAAATACCGTATTAATCGCCGTGGTGGGGGTTTGATGGTCTACGATCGTTCAAATCTGTCGGAATTTCCTTGTGGTGATTTGAACTAATCTCAACAGGAAGTATTTTTCTGCAATATACACATGACCATGTCAACACTTCTACTTGGAGTTGATTACCGCCCTCCAAATTATCATCATCAAATTATCATCAAAACACACAATGTTTTGATATCCTCAGAGTTGCTGTTATGAAAACAGCCACTTATGTTTATATTGCGGGGGACTTCAATTTCCCTGAGATTGACTAGGAGGCCGGTCAGTAAATAGAGACTAGGACATTGCTTAGAAAATACTTTTCATTTTTAACCTCGTATATAGTACGCACAAGGAATTTTGACCTTTAAATTTTGGGGGAAAATGCGGATTATACTCGAGGATTTACGGTAATTATTTGTATAAAGTAAAACATGAATGGTGGCTGATGTCGACAATTAGATTTCGCGTATCCGCTTGTATGATTTAATTTATCTTATCAGAGACAAGCGCAAACTGAACACCGATCTCTCATTAAGTGTAAAAATTTCGTTTAATATATTCTCTAATTTCTGAATAAATTTTTTTAATTTCTACATTACCATTTTTCTGAAATTCTCCAAAATGTTTTCCACTCGGCAGTACTGGATCCTTTGAAAAGAAACATAGATACGTATGTAAATATCTAGTTACCTGACATACGTTTCACGAATGAAAAATGTTGGCCTTTTTAATGTGGAATATGATCGCATTTAGCAGATGACTTTCTACCGATCAACTCTTGTAAAGTGTAAAATTTTAGGACACGTTACATTATTTGATTATCATTAAGACGTTTCTTGTTTTGACATATAATGAACGCTTCTCGTCATGACAAAAGCCTTTATCCTTCATCCACACGCAAGCTATATCGAAATAATGCGAATATTTGTCCTCATCTTGTTTGTTGTTAACACAAGGTTTCGGATGAATTCGTCAAATGCAAATAATGTAAATAATGTACATAATTTCTCATCTCTTAAATATAGAAATGTAAGACCAACGACATTTTAAAACATCACAAAAACGAAATTTTACTGCCCTTGCATGATATATATAGAACTATATTTATACTATTAACATGAATATTTGATGAGGGCCAGAATTCCTTCTAGAATTGGTCTGTGGGTGTATATTGTTCGGTCCTGAGGCTGTTAATTTTTTGCTTTTATCTTTGTCAGAAATACATATGGAAAGAAACAGGTATTTCTTTTCGACTAAGTCAATGTTCTTTATGCTAATTTTGTGATTTTGTCTCTCTTCATTAACAGTTATTTTGAACGATATCGAGTTTTCAAAATCTCGCTCACCAAATAATATTATCTATTAAAATTATATCATAGATGATCTTTGATCTAGCTACCAATTTATTTATGTAAATTCATAAAGCAATCTGCATAGTTTATGATGTCTGCCTATTTTATGCACATTTATACAAATGACGAACGCTAAGTGAAACATGGAAGTTTTGATGACGTATCAGATGACATTTCTGGGGCTTGATTGTTAGCATCCAAGGTAGGAAAACGATTTCTTACCATTGTTAAAATATTTGTTTCAAATTTTGGCACAAGCCCAGCATGCTCGGGGCAAGTTTTCCGCTTGTACTTACTTTACTGCCCGCTAAAGGAGTCAATCATGGCGGAATTTGAACTCTGAACGTAAAGCCGGACGAAATGCTACTAAGCTTGATGTCCAAAGTACTTGCGAATCTGTCAGCTCACTGCCTTCCCCATTCTTAGAATATTGACTGCTCAAACAGACATAAACACCACATAGACTGCTCAAACAGACATAAACCCACATAGACACCACAAACAATGAGAATACTAACATGTAGACAGGTCAATGTATGGCTATGAATATTGTGTGAGTTCAAATAGTTCAGTCGCAATATAGCTTTGAAAGAGACAGACAG
>NC_043002.1:62018473-62035973 GCF_006345805.1 Octopus sinensis | reverse complement strand
ATGAGGAATTATATACATTATTTACATTAATTTCATCATTTACATTTGACGGTTATCTGTCCTCATCGTGTTTGTTCTTAACACAACGTTTCGGCTGATATACCCTGCAGCCTTCGTCACGTGTCTTGGGGAATTTCCAAACCTTGTTTCTCAATCCTAAGGTTATCATTCTTCTTCTTCTTCTTCTTCTTCTTCTTCTTCTTCTTCTTCTTCTTCTTCTTCTTCTTCTTCTTCTTCTTTCTTCTTCTTCTTCTTCTTCTTCTTCTTCTTCTTTCTTCTTCTTCTCTTCTTCTTATATTATTATTATTATTATTATTATTATTATTATTATGGTCACTCCTTGGAATCGAACACGGAAACAAGTAAAAAAAAAAACAATGTCAAATTTAAAAAATATATAAAGATATAACACAAAATCTACTTTCAAGGTATGAAACCAACAGTTTAATTAACTTCCTTTATCCAAAAAAAAGTTTTGACATAAACTATGTATCTTTAAATTTACAATTAAATATTTTAATTAAAATATAAAACCATGAGAGAGTTAAAAGAATTATAAATAGATTTACAAATTACCGACTAAAATTTCGACCACCTCATACAGAATTTATGCATTATTTTTTATAAGTCTAGGAAACCACTATGCTATATACCCATGGGAATATCGCGTAACGGTTAAGAGCGCGGGCTACTAACCTCAAGTTTCCTAGTTCGATTCCAAGCCGTGACCTGAATAATAATAATAATAATAATAATAATAATAATAATAATAATGATGATGATGCAGTAACAAACATTGGTTCTCATGGCTTCTGATCTTAACTGATTGGAAGTGTTAATATGTTTATTGTTTCGTCTTAGTATAAAAGATGGGCTACAGTAAATATTCTGCTCAATACCACAGATTTGCTTTTCAGATGTTTGACCTTAACCAGTTGAGAATGTCCCTTAGTGGCTGGCGTTATATGCATCTCTGATCACGAGCAGAAATAGTGGGTGAGCATCATAGCCATGTGTTGAAAGGAATTCTTGGAGGTTTGGATAATTCACCTCAGGAAACGTGAGTGTTTCGTTCAACATCCTTAAATAATCCTTAATCAGGGACCTTTTGAGTGGAATAGGTTTCTCGACCAGAAGAAAACTCTAACTGGGCACCACTTGCAAGGTCATGCGCTGTTTAACTTGATATGTGATCACCATGTCGCGCACATATGATTGTGATGCATGTGGCTGGTGTACCCTTATCAGACGGGTAGTCATGATGGATATACTGGGCTTCGTTTATTTTACTCCAGTGTCACTTTGATGGCATGCACTGCTCTCTCACTCAATAATAATGATGATGATGATGATGATGACGATGATGATGATGATGATAGTGATGATGATGATGATGATGATGATGATGATGATGATGATGATGAGGATGATTACGATAATAACAACAACAACAACATCAACAACATCGAAAAATACCTTAGGAATCAGAACTCAAGTTCGAAATGTGCCCAAGACACCTGATGTAGGCTGGAGGGTATATGAGACGAAACAACAAACGAAATGAGAACAAATATCTGTCAAATGTAAATAACTTCGATTCATTGGTTCCACAGTTTAGAGGCAGGGGAATGGCCTGTAAATATACATTGTTGCCCTTTGGTAAGGTATTATACAGTTAGCGACCCTGACAAGATTTCTCCGCAAACGATATGTGCAAGAGTGCATTTTGCACGAAAAAGTCAATATGAATGTTTCTCTCATGGTAACTATCGCATTATAGGTTGTTCTAACAGAACATCCGTATTTAAGTGTGGATAAATATTACCTCTTGGCATTAGTACTACCCCTGTCATTAATATACACTTTTTAACAAGTTAGCTGTTTATCGCGACACCAGCGCATTTCAGTCTATATATCAGTGGCAGCGAATTGACTCGCTTGTGCATCTACCAAAACAGTGTCCATCATTGACAACACCAAACAAGGTCGAAATTACTGGTGGTCTCGGCGCTGGAGGCAACGAGGATTTATCTCTCTTCTAAAGATGTAAAGGAGAGGGCATTTGCACAAAATAATAATAATAATAATAATAATAATAATAATAATAATAATAATAATAATAATAATAATAACAATAATAATAATGATAACAATAACAACCTCAATAATGATAATGATATACGATTTCGGGCAACAAAATTTCAACAAATATACTAATACTAATATTGATAGGCTATAGGATTCATTTGAATTTAGACATATCAACCCGAAGCATGCCTGTTTAAAATTTTACCTGAAGATGGTGTATTGGTTCTATGATATAATTTGTGAATGCATCAATAAATTCTAGCGAAACAGCTGTGGTACATTTTAAAGCGAATACAAGCATTATGGATATCACTACTTCTATCAACTACAATGATATAGCTATTATTGCTTTGCCTGGAGTTAATATGATCAAGTGCATCTCATTAACTACCTACTATTACTACTCCGTTTCTTTCTCCTTCTATTATCATTACTCCTGCTGCTGTTGGTACCACCATCAACACTGGCACCAGAAACACATTTACTACGCTGCTGCTATTGTTGTTACAATCACATCCCAAAAACAGTGCCACGGTTAAGCTGTTGCGTCCGTTCAACATTCTACGGAGAGAAATACATTTGTAATCATTTATAAGCGTAGTGAAAATAATGTAAGGAATTATTTCGAAAGAATCAGCACACGCATAAAGACAGGAACGACATATGACGTCAAATCCACAACAAACGTTTTTCAATTTCTAAAACTAATAGTCTTTGATGTGTTTTTATGGAATTTCATTTCATTCCCTGTGAATATCCAAAGAACCGTATGCATACGTATATTATTGTAGACAAGTATATGCATCATGTACGTATGATAATATACGTGAAAACAAGAAGACACACATATTCACACGTACAAAATATTTATATATACATTTAGAAAACATATTCATTGTTATGTTTGTATATATAGATATGCACAAAAAAAATACATATATATCATATATATTATATATATATATATATATATATATATATATATATATATATATATATATGTACATATATATGTATGTATATATATGTATGTATATGCGGAGAGAGAGAGAGAGAGAGAGAGATAAAGAGAGATTGAAAGCTAGCTACATACCTGTATGTATATATATATATATATATATATACTTAATCATATATATGTTTCTATGTAGATGTATATATATACATATATATATATGCATATATATATGCATATGTATATTTATGTATATGTGTCTATGTTTCTTCTCTTGTTTTCTTTGTGGTCTTCCAACGTTGGTGAGATCTTCTGAACTTATCGTGGAGCTTCTACTGATGGAAATATTGAAGGCATTTCTAGAGAGGGTAGTTTTTCTACCTCTCTCGATGTGGGGGTGCCATTTAGTTCGTGTGATTTTTTCTCAAATGCATTCGTTTCTGAATTGTTCCTAAATTCGGAGCAGAATCTCTCTATCTGTCTCTTCCTCTCTCTTTCTTTCAATTTTCCCCTCTCTCTCTCTCTCTTAATCTCTCCCTCACTTTATTTCTCTTTTCCTCTATCTCTCTACCACCCTTTCTTGTCACAAGCAAAATCATTCACTCTCTCTTTCTCTGTCTTTGTGTCGATCTCTCACTAAATTTCAATACATTTATCTCGGTATTTTTCCATCTTTGATTTGTGTAGAAAAAAAGACGTTAATAGACAATATTTATATATAAATTTGTATATTTCTATATATATATATATTTTATATACATATTGCAATTTGTAGATCCAGGCATACAGGTATACATACTTATATGTGTATATGAGTGGGCATCTGTTTACGTATATCAGTGTTTGTGTGTGCATACAGGCTTTTATGATTGTATCTACGAGACTGCGTATAGAAATATACATGTATATAGTTATATAAATGCCTGTACATATACATATGTACACACACTTGGACGATGACACTTATGCATTTCTCTCTGTATCTATCTTCAAACACATGTGCGCACGTATATATATATATATATATATATATATATATATATATATATATATATATATCCATATATATAATATATATAAGTATGTGTGTGTACACACACATACATACACACACACATATATATAAAGAGAGAGAGAGAAAGATAGATTTAGATAAAACTATGTACAGGCGCACACAAGCTTCCACGCGAATATACAGATGAAAAATTAGAAGACCACTTAAGAAATATTCGTGGCTGTTTATGCTTGAAGCAACATAATGTATAAAAGTTACATGTACCATTAATAATCCAGTATTTCCTAACCTATTTTTTCCCCGAACTTTTTCCCTCCCTTGTTTCCTTCCTCTTTCATTTTTTCAACCACTTATATCTTTCTTTGATAAATTGCTTCATTTTCTGTCTCTGGTTTGATTTCTTGTTTTAGCCTCTATTTATTTACGATTTAGTTTTAATTCTCCTATGACAATACTCCACCACCAGCACCTTATGCTACATCTTCAAATGCAAATTGTTATTTTCTTTTTTATTTCTTTTAGTTAAAACGGGGGGGGGGGTCCTTTTCTCATTTGGCAGTTAGCAGAATTGTTAGCACGGTGGACAAAATGCTTTGTGGAATTTCTCTTGTCTTTATATTTTTGATTTAATAATCCACCAAGATCAACTAAGGCTTTCATCATGGGGTTGATTAAATAAGTACCAGTTGTGCATTCACTTCAGACTTTCTGGCTTTGTGCCAAAATTACAAACGATCATCATCATCAACATCGTCGTCGTCGTCATCTTCATCATCATTAATATTATTATTATAATTATTATTATTCCTTCGTAACACAGTGGCGGTAAAGATGCACCGGAGTATTTACTCATCTATTAAATCTCAACAAGGACCTCTGACAGGTAATACTTTCCTTAAGATATGCGGTGTGCCCAATAAAGCTGGTTTTGCAAGATATCAATCTTGCATGGGATTTCGAGTTGCTTTAAGAAGTATTGAAGATTCAATAGGTTTGAGCATAACGCTCCGATCACTTTTACATTACCCTCTCGCTTTTCATAGTCTTACATTATTATTATTATTATTATTATTCTATGTTTGACTTTTGCTTTATGTCTGTACAAGTTGGCTCCAAGTCTCAACCAGAGACAATAGGTTGGAAGTTCTGTGCCATATATTTGGGTTTTTTTCCTTTTTTCTTTGGTGTTGTACTAGTGAATGTCTAATACATAAAAATAAAATTAAAAAAAAAAAAAAAATAAATAAATAAAAGTTTGTTTTAAACCTTGGGATTACATAGAGAGTATTTTGCGTAGGATATGAGCAGTTCCCATGAGCACTATCTTTTGAATTTCTGCCATTTTGGGGTTTCCTGGTATCTGAGTTAGGTAGCAATCAGTCCCTTTCGCTATCATTCCCAGGGCACCTATGACAACAGGTATTGTTTTAGTCTTCAGCTTCCACATTTTGCTGATTTCTATTTCAAGATCTTTATATTTGCTCAGTTTTTGGTAGGTCTTGACAGATACGTTTATATCGATTCAGACAGTCATATCAATGAGGACGCATGTTCTTTGTCTGAAGTCTTTCAATATGATGTCTGGCCTATTTGCATCTATCTTCCTGTCAGTTTGAATGGTGAAGTTCCAGAGGAGTGAGATGTGGTCATTTTCAAGCACTGGAGGTGGATTGTGTTCCCATCAGTTTTTTTCATGGGGCAAATCCAGGTTTTTGCAAATTACCCAGTGAATATATTGTGCAGCTCTATCATGCCTGTTGAGGTATTCTGTAGGCGGTAGAAGACTGCATTTGGAGACAACATGATCAATGGTTTCATTTTGTTGTCGGCATACACGACATGTTGGGCTACTGCCGTTTTTAATATGTTGGCCTGGTAGTTTCTTGTTGGTAGGCATTGATCTTGAGCTGCTATGATAAACCCCTCTGTTTCAGATTTTAAGCCAGAGGCCATTAGCCATTGTTGGGTCAGGGCTTTGTCAATATCTGCATTATTCTCTCTCTTTGGATATTTGCCATAGAGAGGTTTTTCTTGCCATTTATTATTCAGAATATCTAAGGCCGCAGTTTTGGCACGGGTTTTCATGCGCCTAGCTTTTTCTGTGCTTGTTTTTTGTATGACTATCTCTAATTCCGAAATTGGCATATTAGGAATTCACTTAGATATTCCTTTGCCTGTTTTGTGACTGAGTATGATGCTTTCTTGTTTTCATGTTTTGAGACAAGTTTTAACATCCAGTCCTCAGAGTTTTTCAGGTAGGTGTCTAGGACAATTGTAGCAATCTTCATTGTTATTGCCAGTTGCAAAAGACAACGGCCTCCCTCTTTTCTTGGCAGATAGAGTCGTTCTGTATCTGCCTTAGGGTGGTGCATTCTATGCATTGTCAACAGTTTCCTTATTTTTCTGTCGAGCTGACATATTTCAGTAATTGACCAGTTAACAATATTGAAACTGTAAGTCACGACTGATATGGCTAATGCATTGATCGCTTCGATCCTGTTTCTTGCATTCAGCTCTGTTTTGAGTATTGCTCTCACTCTTCGATAGCATTCTCTCCTGATCCTTTCCTTCATCTCTGAATGCCTTATTCCGTTCCCTTCAATTACCCCTAGGTACTTGTAGCTCTCCGCTGGGTCTAGTTCTTTTATGACATTCTGCTGGTCAAGGTTAACGTTAGATGTTTCTGTCATTCTTCCTTTGATAAAGGTAGCTTTTGCACATTTATCGAGGCCAAATTGCATTCTGATGTCGTCACTGAATTGTTTGACTATCGCTAGTAAGCCCTTGAGTTGTTGGTCATTTTTTGCAAAAAGCTTTAAATCATCCATGTAAATGTGATCATTTATATTTTTATCAAACATTTTATACCCGTACTGCGCGTCATTGAGCAGCTTTGAGAGAGGTATTAAGGATAAACAAAAGAGGAGTGGTGACAGTGAGTCACCCTGGAAAATGCGACACGAAATTTTTACATCACCAGCATTTAGGGATTCATTGTCACTGTTCAGAGTTAGTGTGGTTCTCCATGATCTCATACTTACAGTCAAGAAGTTTCGCAGAGTAGGTGCTATCTTATAAATTTCCAGGCATTTCCTAATCCAGCTATGTGGTAGGCTATCAAAAGCCTTTTTATAGTCTATCCAGGCTATTGATAAGTTTTTGTGTCGTTTGTGACAGTCTTCTAAGATCATCTTATTGATGAGTAGTTGATCTTTACAGCCGTAGGATCCACGTTTACATCCTTTCTGTTCATTAGGGAATATGCTGCTGTCTGTTAAAAAACTATAGGTATATTCCGTAAGGGCAGATGTTAGCGTTTTGTACATAGTTGTTAAGCAGGTTATGGGTCTATAGTTTTTTGGTTCATTTGTTTCTTCACTTTTTGGAAGCAGGAATGTTAACCCATTAACTAGCCAAGGAGGCATCCTACTAGGGTGTTGCAAAACATCATTGTACAGTTCTGTTAGCAGTTCATAGCTCTCTGGGAAGGCATTCAGCCACAAGTTAGGAATTTTATCCTTTCCTGGAGACTTCCAGTTGCTTGACCTTCTGAGAGCAGATCTTATATCTTCTACCTTGACACCCTCCCACTTTTGCTCTTCTAAGAGGTCCAGTTCTGTAGATATTCTGTCAATCCCGGGGGCCTTTTCGTTGTGTGTTTTTTCTTCTGCCCAGATTTTATTCCAAAATCCCTGCACTTCTTCTTTTGATGGTACAGATCTTGCAGTAAACGCTGTTTTTCCTATCTTCCTGTAAAAATTCTTGGGGTTATTTTTGAACTTGTTGTTGTCCTTGAAAAATCTAACACGCTTTTCATACCTCGCTATGCGGGCAGCTTTAGCAGATACCTTTTGTTTGATGGTTTCTATGGTGGCATCAATATCAAGTATAGTTTTCATATTGTATTCTTTCAGTAATTTTTGGGTTTTTGTAGGTTTGGTAGTCTTGTGAGCCTTAAGGTTTTTCAAATATTCAATGTCAGATCTAAATATTTTAATTTGCTGTTGCATACGCTCTTGCCAAGAAGGCTTTTTGAGGGAATGTTGCCGTTTTCTAATCTTTACACCACATAGGATCGTTGAGATTTTCGCGGATGCATAGTATAGGTGGTTGAGGTTTGTGATATCAACATCATTAGTTGGAATTATATCCTTAAGTGCAAGCCGGATTTTACCAATTATTTTCATGTTTTGGTTAGAGTTGCGGATTTTAGGGAGCGTATCACGTTCATCCATACTGGTTTCTTTAATTTTCAGCCATTCAATCATGATTTGATTTTTTAGCTCATGTAGTTCTGTTGGGTCAATATTTGTGTGACTTTCTTTATCTATTTGATGCTCATCTGTCTTAGTGTTTATGATTGGTTCAGGGAGTATTTCACTTTGCCTATCACTTATACTAACTCTTTCAATCCTCACTTCGTTTTTATCAGCCCTGGGCTGGTCTATAATTATTTCCTCTGTATTATCTTCTTTAGCTGCAGCTTCGTTCATTTTATCCGATTTTGCTTGTCTAACTTGATCAATCTCTACTTCAGTCAGTATTTTTTTTTTATAATGTTTCTTCTAACGTTGGCAAGTTTGTTACTGTCTATGTAGGGTCTTACTTCAGGGTTTTTCTGTCTCCAGTTTAAGTAGGTTTGTATAGTATTAGATTTATCAGTGGAGAAATATATGGCATGGTAGAAGGCCTCAAGAACTTCTTTATTATCTTCCCTAGACCATTTTTCCTTCTTTTTCTTTTGATTATTTGGTGATGAGCATGGACGGCCATCTGCTGGAATATTCCGGTTGTGGGGTATTATTATTATTATTATTATTATTATTATTATTATTATTATTATTATTATTATTGAGTGAGAGAGTAGTGCATGTCATCAAAATGACACTGGGGTGAAATATACGAAGCCCAGTTTACCCAGCATGACTACTCATCTTGTAAGGTTACACCAGGCACATACATCACAACCATAAGTGCGCGACATGGTGATATCATATCAAGATAAACAGCGCATGACCTTGCAGTTGGCACACAGAATTTTGTTCAGGTCAAGTCGCTCTTCTCTCTCAAATGGTCCCTGGATAAATGTTGTTTAAGGTCCATTGAACGAAAGACCCCTCTTTCCAGAGGAGTTTTAATGAAACCCCAAAGAATTCCTTTCAACACATAGCCACGGTGTTACCTCACTGATTCTGCATGTGATCAGACATGCTCATATAGGTAGCCCGTGCGGGACATGTTCAACAGGTTAAAGACAACCAAATGACTTGCAATTCTGTGAGATTGAGCAGAATATTTGCTGTAGCCCATCTTTTTATACCAAGATAAAAAATGTACATGATAACACTTATAATCAGTTAAGATCAGAAGCGATGAGAGCCACTGTCTGGTACTGCATCGAGCATTTATTACTTTATCATCATCTTCCTCATCATCATCATCATCATCATCATCATCATCATCATCACCACCACCATCATCATCATCATCATCATCATCATCATCATCATCATCATCATCATCATCATCATCATCACCATCATCATCGTCATCGTCATCATCGTCGTCGTTGTCGTCGTTGTTGTTGTCTTTGTTGTTGTTATTATTATTATTATTATGATTATGATTATGATTATTATTACTGGTTACGGTCAAACAACTGACAAGCATCAGGGCATTTTATTATTATTATTATTATTATTATTATTATTATTATTATTATTAGTAGTAGTAGTAGTAGTAGTAGTAGTAGTAGTAGTAGTAGTAGTAGTAGTAGTATTGGTATAATAATAATAATAATAATAATAATTATTATTATTATTATTATTATTATCATTACTATTATTATTTATTGTGTTTGCACATATTCTAACGCTGGAGATGTATTACGGTGTCAGCGGTCCACAACGAGTGAACTAAGGTAACACCCCTTATTTTTCGAGCACCATCCGGATTATTCGAGCTGTTCCAAGAAACGCTGGTTTCTGCAAGTGCCCCACCCGTGTTGCAGCCCCTATTTGTTCCATGTAATTATCAAGATTTTTACTCACTGTCCACAGGGCTCTAACAATTATTGGTACTACTACCACCTTTTCAGTCGACCACAATTGCTTAAAATCCTAAGTTAACCTGTCATATCTATCGACTTTTCTTTTTTCTTTATCATTTACCTTGTCGTCAAATGGGCATGGTATATCTATTATCCAGTATCGTTTGCTTTCATTCTCAATTAACCGCGTCTGGTTTCCTATTCTCTAACTTAATCATCATCATCCTCGATAATAATAATAATAATAATAATAATAATAATATTATTATTATTATTATTATTATTATTATTATTATTGTTGTTGTTGTTGTTGTTATTGTTATTGTTTTTGTTATTATTATTATCATTATTATTATTATTATTATTTTATTATTATTATTATTATTATTATTATTGAGTGAGAGAGCAGTGCATGCCATAAGCTCAGTATGCGCATCATGACTACACATCTGATAAGGGTACACTAGGCACATGCATCACAACCATATGTGCGCGACATGATGATCTCATATCAAGATAATCAGCACATGAACTTGCAGGTAGGGCCCAGTTAGAATTTTCTTCTGGTTGAGTAACACATCCCGCTAAAACGGTTCATGAATAAGCGTTGTTTAAGCATGTTGAAAGGAACACCCATGTTTCCAGAGGTAAATTATTCAAACCCCAAAGAAGCCCCCTCCACACATGGCTATGATGCTCCCCTACTACTTTGGCTCGTGATCAGAGATGTACATATCGTCAGCCACTAAGGGACATGCTGAACTGGTTACGGTCAAAAACTGACAAGCATCAGGGCATTTTATTTTTATTATTATTATTATTATTATTATTATTATTATTATTATTATTATTACTATTATTATTGTCATCATCATCATCATCATCATCATTATTGTTATTATTATTATTATTATTATTATTTTTATTATTATTACTATTATTATTGTCATCATCATCATCATCATCATCATCATCATCATTATTGTTATTATTATTATTATTATTATTATTATTATGATGATGATGATGATGATGATGGTGATGATAATGATGATGATGATGATGATGATGATGATGATGATGATGATTATCAATTTTATTATCATTATAATTATTTTGGTTGAGCTCAGGTTCGGTTTTATTCCTGAAAGGAATTATGTAGGTAGCGTGTTACTACCTGTAACCTTAGATATGCGCATATTTTCAGCGGTCTTTCAAATGCCTAGAAGCCTCCTTATAATTCTTGCTCTTCCTAAGAGACAAACTTTCTGTTGGAGCTCCACCGAGTATCCAATTTCAATCTCCTTCATTCATTTTTCTATATCTTCGCTTACTGTTCCTAACGCACCAATTATCATAGCACCACCTTTACTCTTCTTATGCGCCGATCCTTGAACTAAACGGGCAAGAGGAGTCGATATAGAAGCAACTTTGATTTTTGTTTATCGGCACAGTAATCATGCGAATATGCCAACGGGTAGAAAAAATTATTACTATCATCATATGTTATTGATGAAGAGAGAAGATGTCTTTTCGATTCACTCTTTGAAAGGCAAGTATATAATATTTTATCAAACGTAATTATGTTTAAAATACTTGTAAGAAGTGCATAAACTATAATTACTTAAAAAAACAAGTGAACGTGATGTTTGGTGTTATTACTTTATTTAGAACCGTTTATATTTCTATTTATACTCATTGTTTTCCAAATGCAAAATATTTGTCAGACAAAATTATACCACACGTTACGACTTTAATGGCTAAATCTACAAAAAAGTTCAGAAACAATAAATGTTGAGAAAAAGAGGAAAAGTCAACTCATTTGTGAGTATTCAATCGAAGAAATTATTCCAAATACACAGATTAGTAATTTGGAGGTCAGTAAAATTCAGAACAACAACAAAAGTAAATTTTGCAGTATTCCAAAGAGTGAACACTGATCATGTAATTGTAATGACAGTTATTCCCACGAGCTACATAAACGAACAAAATTTTGGGACGAATGAAAATTACAAACAATTGTAGTTGACAGAATGTTAAATAAAACAAGAGAATTCCTTTCCTCTAGGAGACCATCCATGAGAATGAAAAGTGAACTTATATGTGTATGTGTATGTGTATATATATGTACATATCTATACATATACACACACACACACACACATATATATATATATATATAAACACACACACACACATATATATATATTATACAACTTAGATAACTTAGATAACCGTTTGAAAGTTAGGGGATCTTTTTCTACTTTAATTTCTTCCGGGATAACATTGCAAAGTGCAGGCCCCTTTGCAGTGAAGACATTGTGTCGCAATGTTCTTATGTGATATTCTCTCGACCTTTGTATGTGACGCATTGCTTAGTTTTAGGTGAATTGTAAACATAATGCCAATGTTATTTGGATATTGTTTCAGGAATATTTTCCACTTGGTGCTAATAATTTATCGTTCACGGCGGCGTTGCCGTGAATACAGCTTCAGCTGTTTAATTCGAACCTAATAATCAAGTCCCAACATATATATATATATATATATATATATATATATATATATATATATATTGTAATTTGTCTTTGTACCGCTTCGATCCTCATTATGTCTTGTATTTTGTGGGGTGAGAGAACCAAAATGGGCAGTAGTATTCAAGTTGGGGCCTAGTGAATGTGGAGAAGAGATGGATGATGTTTACATGATGCATAGATTGAAAAGTTCTCAGGATCCATGAGGTCATTCTTCGACTTTTTGTTGATGTGCACACTACAGCTAATGTTGCTATCGACAGTTACACCTAATTTGCAGATATCATCCAACGGTTCAGGTAGGTTTCCCAACGGTAGTGTATGTGGTCGTTTGAGTGTACCCTCAGTTCCAAAGTGGATGAGCTCAACATTTTTTCGTTCAATTGCATATTGTTTTCTTGTGCCCACTGGGTTACTGTGTATAGGTCCGAATGAAGCATTCATCGGTCATATGCTCACCTAATGAATTCATGTATATATAATACAAAATTGGACAAGAACGCAAACCATCCGGACACGGGGCTGGCCAGATTTGAGCAATCTCAAGATTAATCAGCCGAAATTGCGAGGATGATCTGGTTCTTGACTGAGGATAGGATGCTTCAAATGACCCGTTCTTGATTTTTTTGTATCGTCTATCTGGATGTTTTGTTGTCTCTTTTTGTATCACCTAGTTGGCAGGATTGTTTGCGTTCTTGTCCCATTTTTGTATATATATATATATTATAGCAGCGTACGTACATTTGTACTTATATATATATATATATATATATATATATATATATATATATATATATGATGGCCGTCCACTCGTGACCGAGGAAGACCATTGTTGACCTTTAGGGACACTGTGCGCTCTAGGAATAACTTATAATTTGCATTTGCAGCTCCGTTGGTGGCTAATGAGCCCTGCTCTAAACATGCATACACGACTGCATAAATTGCAAACCAAGCAATAACAAAAAACTGAAGATCAAGCACAAAAGAAAGCAACAACACGTGCGGACGTGGTACATGTATTAGCTGTACAAGCATTAGCTGGTGCTCAGGATGAAAGGAAGGTGGTTTTACGATTCGAGCAAAGCTCTTCTTCAGAAGGTCCAATGGAAGGGAAGACAGAGGGAAAAATAACCAACGATTCTCATGTGGTTACATTTTGAAAATGCATCTATCTATCTATCTATATCTATATATATATATATATATATATATATATATATATATATATATATATGTATATATATACATATGCATTTGTTGTGTGCATACACTACGCTCACAAATGTGGGCGACATACTTGTCTTCAGCGGCTCTGACGCACATTACTTCTAGTGTTTGTTCTTTTTCTCAACTTTCTTTTTGTAACATTCTAATATTCTTCAAGATTTCTTTTCAGTATTCACTGAAGTAAATTCTGGTTCCAACCATTATTTCCATAAGAATGTATTTTTATTTTTCCACCTTCATTATCTTCAAAGCTTTCTTCCGTATTTCTTCAACTGACACATTACGTTCTTGGGAGACATTCGACTTTCTTCCTTTCTCTCCATATAACTAACACTCTTTCTTACTTTCTTCTTTCTTTCTATAGTCCTCATTCATTCTGTCTATATCTTATATGTGTACTCACTCTTTTGTTTTTGTTGTTGTTCTCGATTCCTTCAATAATTATTTCGATTGCACAATTTCTTTCATTTTCTACATAACTCAATCTCTCTACAATTCACTAATCACTTTCTTTATCACTCTCTCTCTCCACATTTTCCATAGTACTTCCAATATGTGTGTGTGTGTACCTGTATATATATATATATATATATATATATATATATATATATATATATATATATATAATTTATATATATATATATATATATATATATATATATATATATACATACATATATAAATGTGCGTATAAATGTATGTATATATATATACATCTATCCATATATTCTTCTGTGTGTTTACTTGTAAGTACATGTATTTACACACACACACACACATACATATATATATATAATATCTCTATATATGCTTAATATGTAACGTGTATTTAAGAATATGTATATATACATACATATATATAGACATATATACACACATATATATGCATACACGCAAACACACATACACACACACACATACATATATATATCAACATATATATATATATATGTACTTATGCATGTGTGTATTTTTGTATGTATGGAAGAATAAATATATGCATATATGTATGTAAGTATGTATTATCAAGGTATTTGTGTATAGTGAAAGAGAGATTATGCATATTCGCCGGATTAATAATCGTCTCAGCCGCCAGTTATATTTGATTCTTTCATCCACGAAGCATTTTTTCCTAAATTTCCTTTTATGTATGTATACATTTCTATGCGTATACATATCCGTACACACATATACACACCCAGACCAACATGGGTACATAAACCCCCATATGCATTTATCAATGAATATGTATATAGCTGTGTGTATCTATCTATCTATCTATCTATCTATCTATCTATCTATCTATCTATCTATCTATCTATCTATCTATCTATCTATCTATCTATCTATCTATCTATCTACCTATCCATCTATCTATCTATCTATCTATCTATCTATCTATCTATCTATCTATCTATCTATCTATCTATCTATCTATCTATCTATCTATCTCTATCTATCTATCTATATATCCGTCTCTCCGTCTCTCTCTCTCCATATCTATATACATGTCTAAAGTGTAGTATATATATATATATATATATATATATATTATATATATATATTTATGTATATCTAAATATCTATATATATATATATATATATATATATAGATATATATATATATATATATATATATATACATATATATATATATATATATATATATATATATATATATATATATACATATATATGCACACACACGCACACACACACACACTCACATAGATAGATAGGTATAGATATTCATGTATACATATAATGTCTATGCTCACATTTATACATACACAACTTTCTATATATAAATGTGTGTGGTGAAAGGGAGAAAGAGAGAGGGACTTAGAGAGAGTGATAGAAACTGAGAGAAAGTCTCAATAGTAGATTTATAGACAAAATTTCTAACATATATGCCTACGTACATAGATTCGTGTATTTATATATAACGTGTTCTTGCCTATGTTTTCCTATGTATTTACAATACTGATATTTAATTTATCGTATATGCTTATTGAAGTTACACAAAAGTTTGTTGAAATCTGATTCTCGTCTCTTTTCGTACGCCATATATTTTTCTATCCTTTATTAAAAGAAGAAAATACATTGATTCACTAACTTCGCTAATAGATTTTCGAGATGAATAGTCGAAATCGTAACCCTTTTTAGCTTTCCGTTGCCATATTAGCTTCTGTGATATAATTGACTAGAGATCATAGCGCAATATATGAATATAATGTGCGTTTTCTTCATATTTTATTTCGTTTTTGTGTGGGTACTTGTTACAATTTCAAATAGGATTATTGAAGTACGTTCTAGTATAGACGCACCTATGTTCATAGATACGCATGCAGCCACATGTATGTCTGTGTGTGCGTACGTAAATATATATATATATATGTATATATATATATATATATATATATATATATATGCGCATGTGTAGGTATGCATACATGTATCGAGAAATACCTGTGTAACACACACACAGACACTCTCTCTCTATATGTATGTGTGTGCGTGTGTGTATGTGTGTATGTGTATGTGTGTGAATGTGTGTATTATTCATGTATGAATGCATGTATGCAAATATAAACACATATATACATTTACAGACACACACATAAACACTCACACACAGTCACAGATACACACACACATGTATATATGTGTATGTACATATATGTCTTAGAAGTTTTGGAGATGATGTACAGTTATATTATTATATTATATTCTTCTTCTAATATATATATTATATTGTTATATTATATTATTTCTTCTAATATATATATATATACATATACTTACATATATACACACATGTGTGCGTTTGTGTGTGTGTGGTGTGTGTGTGTGTGTGTGTGTGTGTGCGTGCGCGCGCGTATTCTTCACTCGTTTATTCCTATTCTTATTTTATTATTTGAACTCTGCCCCATTGTCCGGAAATCTTTCGTCACACATCTGTCACCTCTTCAGCGACACTTTTCCTTTCCGTGTGTGATCTTGCTCCACTTACTTCTTTCTGCTCATCTAAGATGTGTATCCTCATGTGTCCACTAGTTTCTCACTTTGTTTATGTGTGTATGTGTGTGATTCTGTGTGTGTGTATGTGTATATATGTGTGTATATTTGTGTGTGTCTGTGTTTGTGTACCACATAATTTCTAGCAAGAGTGTGGCCTTTCCTCAGTTCCATCCTCTCATCCTTTTATGCTGCTACTGTCCTAAGACCCGAGAAAAAAACATGGTAAATTCCTGTATTCCTGTGTGAATGTGTGTTCACCCACGGTGTTGACATCGTGGTAGTTGTTGTCGTTATTGCATTCGTTGGCGCCACCGCAACTGCTAACCGTCTTAGATGCGTTGTTGGCATCCTAAGTCCGTCGATGGAGTTTCATGTGTGTGTATGTTTGTGTGTGTATAGGTTTGCTCCTTATGTAACCAAGCATTTTCTATAGTTTTATTTATATAATTTATCTGTCTCTGTCTTACACTTATCACCTTTTATTTGTTTTTTATCTCTTTTATTTGTTTCAGCCATTTAACGGCGGCCATGCTGGGGCATCGCCTTTAGTCGAGAAAATTGACCCCAGGACTTATTCCTTGTAAACCTAGGTCTCTTTTGCAGAACCGCTA
>NC_043002.1:61973473-62015973 GCF_006345805.1 Octopus sinensis | reverse complement strand
ATATATCGATAAATAGATAAATAAATAGATAGATAAATAGATAGATGCCTACATCCACATGTGTCACGTCATGAAATGTTCTGGCCCCTACCACTGCTGGACAGGTGGTGTTTGTTGTGCATGTCTCCATAACCTAGTGAGTCGACAAGAGATCAAATCCCGCGTCTTAAAAATCAAAATTGCTGAAGTTGATTTGATCGACTTGAAACTCTATAACACGGTGTCCCAGTACGAACGTGGCCATATTTTACACTTGAAAGCTGTGACGAAGTAAGAAAACACGAACAGAAACAATATGTCGGTTGATAAGTTAATAAATGTAACTAGTATTGCAAATATCACCGAAAAGATCTTTGTACGTAGCGTATGGTGAGGTTATATAGATAATGTATGTAGTAAAGATATCATAAGCAAAAGAAAAAAAGTTTTCTTTGTTTTCTTTTTCTTTTGCTGACACCGAATCTAATAATGTTAGTAAAAACATTGAAACAAAATTCAAATTACAATACTTAACTTTCATTTAGATTCTATATGGCATCATAAAAATATATTTTCTGTCGTTTTGCAGTAAAGACAAAGCTAAATAAATTATTGGCTCTTTTTCATACCTTTACATAAAGTTGTTCAGGTCTCTGTGGGCCGCATTTTGTTTTCTCTGTCTACTAATCTACATATTTTTTTGCGTCAAGCTACAGCAATGTGGTGTTATACAATAGCAATTTGTAATAAAGAATTGCAGGAAACATAAAGTAAATTTATATCTATACGAGTTGCATAAGTTTCAATAATACAATGCGGCATTTTATTTTTTTACGCTAAACAGCAAGGATTCGGAGAATCCATTATAACTGATATACGCATATATGTGTGTTTGTGTGTGGATATGTGTGTGTGTACGTGTGCGTGCATATGTGTGTGTGTGCGTTAATGTGCGCGCGAGTGTGTTTATGTGCGTAGGTGTATATACCTGTGTGAGTGTACGTGTGTGTAAACGTGTATGTATGTACGTGTATGTGTGTACGTGTATGTGTGAACGTGTATGTGTGTACGTGTGTGAGTGTAAATGTGTCTACGCGCGTGTGTGTGTGTACGTATGTGTACATGTGAGTGTACGTGTGTGTACGTCTGTATGTATGCCTGTGTACGTGTGTGTGTATGTGTGCGTGTGTGTACGTTTGTGTGTTTGTACGTGTTTGTGTGTGTACATGTACGTGCGTGTACGTGTCTGTGCGTGCATGTGTTTATGTGCGTGCATGCCTGTGTGTACGTGTGTGTGTGTGTGTGTGTGTGTGTATGTAAAAATATGATAATATCTGTGAGGGCGCGTTTCTCAGTGGTTAGAGTAGTGGGCTGACAACCATAGGGTCATATGTTTGATTCTTGACCGTGCATTGTGTCCGTGAGAAAAAAACACTTTAATTCATTTTACTCCAAATTCAGCTAACAAACATCACTTAGGGTTGTAACCGAAAGAGCAGGCCCCTTCACTTACTGTGCCACGCTGAATCACATTCCAAAGCAAGTTATATTGGATCTTGCGTCTGCGGGGTGCTCAGCCACTTGCACGTTAATCTCCGACAAGGCTGTTTCATTGATCGCATCAACTGGAACCCTCGTTTTCGTAACACGCGGAACAACAGTGGTAATGCTTTGAAAGTTTGCTGAATACTTAATATTCAAATGCTATATATATCTGTATTTGTATGGATGTATGTATGGATGGATGCATGGATCTCTCTCTCTCTCTCTCCATATATATATACACATTATACACAATATATATATATCACATATATATATAAATATATATATATATATATATATATAATCTATATATAATATAATATATAATATATACTAGCGTATCGCCCGGTGTTGCTCGGTTTAAGGAAATAACTATAAAGCATTTTTAGAGTTATAGCCAAAAATGGAAAAAATGATGGTAATTTTTTTTGTTAAAAAGGTCGAGTTGCGTCCCCTAGACAGTCTGTGGTTTTGTTTTCTGATTCCTCACCCATGTCGAATTATCGATTTTTTTCAGAACGGGGGAACTTTCAAAATTTCGCTGCGTTAGTTTGAATTATGACTTGGGCTATGTGTGCGTCAAGTTTCATCAGCATCGTTTGAAAGCCGTGGTCAGAGTGAGGGTACGAGAAACAGACACACAGAAAACGCACAGACACTGCCGTGTATATATAGATATATATATATATATATATATAGGATAAGACCTCCTTCGGTCATGAATGACCATGGGATTGCACTAGAAAGTTATCCTCCTAGACACAAGTCCGGGCAAGGTTGTTTATGGAAGGCCACAGTCGCCCATGCATCCCAGCCCCCCTCTCCACGCCACCAGTGTTATTCAAGGAAAGACAAAGGTCGATACAGCTTGGCACCAGTGACGTCGTCAACTCATTTCTACAGCTGAGTGAACTGGAGCAACGTGAAATAAAGTGCCTTGCTCGAGAAACCACACGCAACCTGGTCCGGATTCGAGCTCACAACCTCACGATCGTAAGCTCGACGCTTATATATATATATATATATATATATATATATATATATATATGGCTGTATTGGTTTAACACTTGGGACGTGAGAAAGTCTTTTACGTTTCGACCCTTCAACAAGAATGGAACACGTGGAAATATACAGAGAGATAATGCAAAATGTTTTGGAGCTAGCCATCAATATATATATATATATATATATATATATATATATATATATATACACACAAAAGGGTGTCTGCTTCTCAGTGGGCATGTTTTTGCGTGTGTTTATATTTTATCAATTTATTTATACACGCATAACAAAACTTGCCTCTATACTCTCACTTTCCTCTTCAAGTGATACTTGAAGAAGTTGATCAGAGATTGACCAGAGAAGAAAGTGTTTGTCTCTAATTCTTTCAGGCGTGTCCACCAGATACATTCTTTCGCCATAGCCACAAGTATGATAAAAATAGCTCTTCCTTCCCGTTTGAAAGTCGTCCCGAACAGGCGGGTCAGGTATTCCTCGTCGACGCCCAGGTTCGCCCCAAGATCGTCGTCGTACCTCCCCTCCACTAATACCCCTATAGAATGCTTGGGTTGTGTTGAAATTACTCAAGGTCGACCCGGGAGGGCATAGTTGCTTGAGAGCAAAGCGACACTCGCGGTGCCATTCGCCCATCCTCGGACCCTTTTTTGTTCCACGACTGCAGTTCTGTCATGGAGACGAACTGCGGGAAAGCGTGCCTCACAAACGGCGACCACACCTGTTCACCGTCGTCTACATAGAGCCGGAGATGTCGCAGTCTCAGCACGTGTCATCAACAACGGCATGCCCAGCCCTCCTTTTAACGGGTGTTGACAGTAAATGGATCGCCTGACCATCGGGACGCATCCTTTCCACAAGAAGCGGAAGATAATGCGTTCTAGTTTGGTGATGGTAGGGTCGGGACAAGGTACGACGGTCAGGCGGTAGTAGATGATGGACGCGATGTACGTGTTCGCCACCTCCGCCCGACCTTTTAGGGACAGTTTCCTCTCGGCCCATTGCCGTTGAGAGTGACCACCCTTTTCGTTATCTCGTTCCAGTTCTTCTCCATTTAGAGGGCCGGACCGAACCAGACCCCGAGCAACTCAACCGGGCCGTCCGTCCAGCGTCCCACGACGGAGGTGCTGGTGAACGGCATGGGCTTGCTTCTCCAGGTGCCTAGTCGCAAGCCCACTGATTTTCACCGCTTCGTAGTCTTTCAGTATCTCGCCGACCAGCTCGATATGCTTGTGGCTTGATACTATGACGGTGAGGTCGTCTGTGTATGCAGACACGCTCGTCCCGCATCCCAATTCTCGCCGGATGCCCCTCGATGGATGGATGGATGGATGGATGGATGGATAGAGAGACAGATAGAATAACAGATAGATATATATATAGGCAGCCTGATGGATAAATAGATAGATAGACACACTGAGAGACAGACAGACAGATAGACCGACAGATTATATATATATATATATATATATATATATATATATATATATTATATATAGATAGATAGATAGATAGATAGATAGATAGATAGAGAGATAGATAATAGATAATAAATAGATAGATAGATAAATATAGATAGATAGATAGATCGATAGATAGATAAGTAGATTTATATATATAGATGTGTGTGTGTGTGTGTGTGTGTGTGTGATTGTGTATGCACGTGTGCGTGTTCGAACATATATATGCAAACCGCAAATTACATTGCCAGTAACTGCGAGATGACGTCAGATTAGTTTTAATAAGTGACTATTATATAATTTTGTAGAATCCATGCAATTTTCATTCATTGATATATTTCAAAGAGACAAAGATACCACATACAAAATGGAAGATTATCAATAAAAAAAAGTTAAGGCAATTCAAAATTGAAATGATAAAAAGCTGTCTTTTTTTTTTTTTTGGCTGTAGCTTTCTATTATATTAGGAATTAAAGAGAACAATCTCTAAAATATTAAAATATTTATTACACTGCAATGCACAGAAATAAAACAGGAACGGAAGGCGATATGAAATAATCAAACCAGCTAAATTATTTTTGATAAAATTTCACTAGATCCCCGTATTTGAAGTGTTCTAATGCATTCTCTTTGCTTTCTGAAGACAGTTTTCTAAGAAACAAATGTTCCATGCACATATATGGAGGGAAATATGCTTAAATGCACACATGCAAATATACATATACATACACATAAAAATACATATATATATGTATATATGTATATATGTGCATGTATACTTATATTTATATATATACATACAAATATACATGTGTATGTGTATATATATGTATGCATGTACACATACATATATATATATACATACACATCCATAAACACACTTACACATATTTATGTGAGCACGTGTATATATATATATATATATATATATATATGGGTGTATGTGTGTGTGCATATATGTATATATTCATAAATGCATGCTTACATACATACACATATATACATAGATATATACGTTCATACAGGTATGCATAAAAACATGCATGCCAACATACAAACATACATACATATATACGTATATATATTTATTCGCGCCTGAGAATATGTGCATCTCAATAAAACCTTTCTCTACGTGTATACTTATGCATGAAGGTGCACCAATATCTATCTTACATATAAACATGAGGAAAATATCATTGGATTTATCATTATTGTTATTTACTACTATTGTTGTAAGTCTTCTTCTTCTTCTTCTTCTTCTTCTTCTTCTTCTCTTCTTTCTTCTTCTTCTTTTCTTTCTTCTTCTTCTTCTTCTTCTCTCGTCGTCTTCTTCTTTCTTCTCTTTCTGTCCTTCTTCTTCTTCTGCTTCTTCTCTTCTTTCTTCTTCTTCTCTTCTTCTCTTCTTCTTCTATTTTTCTCATTATTATTATTATTTTTATATTATTTTTATATTATTATATTATTATTATTAATTATTATTATTATTATTATTATATTATTATCATCATTCTTATATTATTATATTATTATTATTATTATTATTATTATTATTATCATTATAATTATTTTCTTATTTTCTTATTATTATTATTATTATTATTATTATTATTATTATTATATTATTATTATTATTACTATGTTGTTGTTGTTGTTGTTACATCAAATTTAAAGTTGATAACACATTTAAATTTGTTTTTATATTTTGAATTGAAATTATATATATATATGCATATATATATATATATATATATATATATATATATATATAATATATATATAGTACCACACATTTATATATATTACACACATATATATAAATATATACATATATATATATATAATATGTATACATGTATGTATATATGCAATTTTACATCCACGATATCATTCCATATGTATTGTGTCTCGTAATGAATGAGAGAGGATAGGAAAATTAATAATAGTCTATTGAAAATTTCTGGCGAAATCATTTGTTACCGGACTTTTTAATTCATATTTTGTGAAAGGCTTCTACAGTTATCATGAATGTACAATTTTTAACTCTCGCTTTCGCCCTTGGCTTTATGAATAGCTTGAAATTTGAGTGGAACTCCAAAAACTAGGTGGATACCTCATAGTAATATATTAATGTTTCCATCTATACGTACAAATAGACATGCGTGAACGCTCACACAATTCTTTGCTTGCAAATATAGTTTTCTATATGCAAATGTGTGTATGTAAACACACGCATACGCATACACATATCTATGTGTCTATCCATGTATTTATATATGTATGTGTTTATATATTTATATATTATAATATATATATATATTATAATATATATATAGATATAGATATATATATGACAGTATATATATATTTATATAGAGATGTTACATATATATATATTTATATATATATATATATATATAATATATATATATATATATATATTATAGATATAGGCATAAGTATACATGTATGGACTTATGTCTGTGCATTGCGTAATATTCCGTAAGTTATCAGTCCCTCAATACAGAATATAACTACTACAAATCTACTCAATGTAAAGTGTTATATGAGAGTGTGTGTATACAGAGAGATAAATATGTAGATAGATAGATAGATCTATATATAAATGAAGACGTACTAGTAACTGTGGTGACAATTCATACTAGCACTGTTTCAATAGCCTTGGAGATTCTTTCCATAAGATGAATTTTAAAATACGATGTGACTTTACATAACTTTTCTTACTTAATAAACTCTATTTCCTCTTAACTTATCAGGCATTATTCTCCAACCGTGTGTGAAATTGGACTGCGAAGTATTTGACCCCATCACATATATCTTGCGTATAGCATTAGTCCCCCGAGAGAAGGATCTTGCAGGACCCTTGCTCTTGTGGTACAGTACTACAAATTACGAATTTTCTGTAATGTCACATCATACTTTGAAATAATTCATATGTAAACAAATTAGCAGCTTGATGAAACATATGTAACATGAATTGCATCGACGGTCTTGATTTCTTCTCAATTTATCAAATTGATTTACTCTCTTGATACGTGCAGAATTTAGAGTTGCAGCATACCTGCTCGCATTATATATGTTAATATTGCGTGCTTGCTCCACTGGCTTCGTGAGTAGGAATATTCATCAGTATTCCTTCTTGAGCACATTACTCATCAACTGTTTTCCAGATTATTACTGAGTTGATAACCACGATCATGGATGTCATGATACCACTATATTTCAAGAAGCTATCCTAATAACTGCTTGAAATATAGGTTCCTCGCACCTATCATGTCAGTTTCATTTGTGTGATTTCGCTATGAATCCGTTTGTTGTATTATATTAAATATTACTTATATAACACGTTGCTTCTTGAATAGGCCAATGTTTATACATGATTAAAATATACATCAGGACGGTGGAATTAATGTATGATATAATCTATGAATGCATAAATAATATGTTAATGAAATGCATTAAGTAAATGATAAACGTCACTTGTTATTCTTTTTATGTCTACTAAACGCCTGGAAACGACCCTGAGTCATATGTGCGGTTTATAGGGGATTTGGTACCCGTATACATACGTGAAGTACACTAACAACACGTGACACCAAATGAATGTTTATACAGTTAACTACATATATGTATATATATATATATATATATAATATATATATATATATATATATATATATATATGTAATAGATAGATACATAGATCGATAGATAGATAGATAGGATATAGTTATAAATAATAAATATATATATAGATAGATAGATAAATAGAGATATAGTTATATATATGCACATATAGATACATGCATACATATATATATGTACATATATATAATTAATAAAACAAACGAAGGTAAAGACAATTCCTTCAAAGAGATGTAAAATATCCAATTCTCACTGGTTCAAAAGTTGAATACCACAGATAATAGGTTATAATTACAATATACAGGTATGTTAAATACAGAGATACAATTGATAAGCTACAAATGTACTTAATTTAAAATATAATAATACAGTAAAATATATGTAATGATATAACATCCTTTGATACTTTGATAGGTGTCGGCCAGTATTGGTCCAGGCCATGTCTAACTTCATAGCACCATCCGGCAAGTCATTCCGATTAGGAATCGGACAACATGGCCTACACAAGTAGAGAGTTTACGGAGACATGTCAGGCTATAGGTAGCTTATCCAGGATTTTTTGAAGGAATTTGTCCAAAGAGTTCTTGAAATTTTGGGGGTCTATCTGTTCTTTAATGTTTTTTGGTGTAATATTAAAGAGAGCGGAGCCAATTGAGGTGAAATAAAACAATTTAACACACACACACACACACACACACATACACACACACACACACACACACATATATATATATACTCTTTACTCTTTTACTTGTTTCAGTCATTTGACTGCGGTCATGCTGGAGCACCTCCTTTAGTCGAGCAAATCGACTCCGGGACTTATTCTTTGTAAGCCCAGTACTTATTCTATCGGTCTCTTTTGCCGAACCGCTAAGTGACGGGGACGTAAACACACCAGCATCGGTTGTCAAGCAATGCTAGGGGGACAAACACAGACACACAAACCCACACACTTATATATATATACATATATACGACAGGCTTCTTTCAGCTTCCGTCTACCTAATCCACTCACAAGGCATTGGTCGGCCCGGGGCTATAGCAGAAGACACTTGCCCAAGATGCCACGCAGTGGGACTGAACTCGGAACCATGTGGTTGGTTAGCAAGCTACTTACCACACAGCCACTCCTGCGCCTATATATATATATATATAATGCCAAAAATGTGCTTCGACTCATATACCCTACTGAATTTATAAAAATTCCCATCTATGAATACAAGCTTCTTCAAAGACTTCCTTAAAAAGAGAACTGATGAAATTCTATGTAAAGACTGTCAAATCTATACACACTCACACACACACGCACACACACAAGTACACACACATACACACACCTATATATATATATATATATATATATATATATATATATGTTATTTTTATCTAGTTTCAGCTCACAAGCTGTTGCCATGCTGGGGCACCGCCATTTGGTGTTGCTACATGATTTTACTTCACGAATGCTTTTTAGCAATTGCCATTTGGTGCATGAGAGAGTTCGATGCAGCTGTCCTCATCTACACCTCCTGCTGTGAAGTTATTCACCTGGGACACCTGACAAGAAGAGATCCAGTTTTATTTTAAAGACATCTGCATCTACCCCATGCAGGTCTCTTAAGTTCTTCGGGAGGATATTGAAGAGCTGTGGGCCTCAGAAGCCCAGGCTATCACAGTATCTTGGCCTACATCTTGATGGCAAATTTGGAGTCCTTGGCACTATGCAGTGGCGGCCAGTTCTGGCATTTGTGTAACTCTCGATGCCAAAGTTTGAGACAAGTCCTTCTAGGATCTTCCAGATGTATATTATGGCATATCTTTCTCGCCTACGCTCTAAGGAATAGAGTCTCAATCTCTTGAGTCTTTCCCAATAGCTTATATGTTGCACAGAGTCTATCTTCTTCGTGTAGCTTCGTTGGATCGCCTCAAGTTCTGTGATTAAATTGACACTGGATGGTGACCATAGCTGAGAGCAATAATCAAAGTGGCTTAGGACAAGTGTCTTCCAGAGGACCATCACGGTTTCCTGGTCTCTTGTTCTAAAGCTTCTAAGAATCCATCCGGTCAGCCGCCCACATTTCATTGCCAATTTAGCAACATACACATGAAAGGTTGCATCATCACTCATGTAAATACCCAGGTCTCGCACTGATTGTGCCTCTGGGATTGCAATCCCTCCAGGTCCAGTGTATTTATTGGGTATTGCATGCTGATAGCAAAAAGCTTGAAACTTTTCAGCATTGAACTGCATGCTATTCTTTTCAGCCCACTTGTATATTTTGTCCAGCTCACATTGCAGGTGCTTAGTGTCTTCAGGGTTTTGTATTGCCTGTGAAGCTTTTGTGTCATCTGCATAACTTGTGATCGTGGCTCTCTGCGTGGCTGAGGGCATGTCTGAGAGGGCCATTATATATATATATATATATATATATATATATAATGTATTTCACTTAATACATATATATATAAAACTATAAATTAGGGTATCTGAGAGATACCACCATGCTGAAATAGCAGTCAAAACCCTGATCTTAAAACCACCTTAAATGTTCATATCATGCCATGAGAGAAGACAAAGACAAAATAAACTGGCAAAAAAGATTTTACAGGATAATTCAAGATCCTGGATTTCTGTCTTTGCTTCAGGGAAGCTCTGCCTTCTTCATTTGATATACCAGATAAGCACATAAATACATATATATGGCTGTAATTATTTATGTATGTATAAATGCATTTGTGTTTTTCTTACATAAGCACGTGTTATAGATGCAAATGTGTATATATAGGCGTTGGTGTGTCTATGTAACTATTTATGTCTGTATGTACTGTATGTATGCATGTTTCTATGTGTATATTCTGTATGTATATATGCATGTATGTATACATATCTGCATGCCTATATTTATGTATGTATATATGCATGTATGTATGCGTATCTGTATGTATGGATGTGTGCGTCTTGTGTGTCTTTATTTAAAGAAGATTATTTATATTTCTATCTCTATCGATCTATCTGAAGGCGAATCAACCCCATACCAGCTTACATCCCTTAAACTCTCTCAATCCCCGTACGTGATTACGCTTGTGCGCATGCGTCGGAATAATTAGGAAAATTCTAAACGTAAATGATCTCAGGGGGCATATCAGTATAAATATAGACTTCTAAGTTTATACACACGCACACACACACTCACACACACACACACACGCACACACACACACACACATATATATATATATATATATAAACAGATACAGACACAAATACACACACAAAATATATATGTGTGTGTGTGTGTGTGCGTGTTTCTTTGTGTGCATTTTCGTAAACGCAGCTTCTATTTGCTTAATTTAATTCATTTATCTGTGTACTTCTATATAGGTCTAATGATGAATAGACGCTAGTTAATAAATATTGACGTTGCTGCATATTCACGTGGAATCATACAAGTGCTGACCGCAGCAATACGCCATATTTAGTTAAGTTTCATAACAAGCATCAGTAAGAAATATCTCTATTTGTGATGCTGAACGTGTGTAGACATATATTTTTAACATTGTCAGTTATATTTAGACACATACGAATATACACATAAATGCACTTATTCGCAAACAAGTACATGTATGCGCCTCATATCGGTAAAGAGAATTACACACATACGCTAAATACGCACGCACTCATATGCGCACATATAATCGCTCCTAAGCACGCACATAAATTTCTATTTTGGTTCTCTTGTTTTTAGTATTTCAACAGTACATTCAGTGCATTTATATTTCAACATAATGTCAAACTCATATGAAGAATGAATGCTTCATCCATATATACTTACTTTGTTATATATACTTACTTTGTTCTGTGCTGATCTAATTTTCTTTGAAAAGAATAACAAGAAAGCCTTTATATATTCACATTTTAAAGATAATTTCCTTCTTTCTTTATATTTAAGCTGCATTTGCATGTAACTTCAATACACTGAATTGAAATAACTTCGTTCAAACTTTTTTATGCAAATTTAAATTTGCTGACATTATTACAACAGCGCATCAATAATTTCTCAAAATGGAACGTTTAGTTATAGCTCGTCTTTAATTTCCCGCTCTCAGTCCAACCATCTTCTCCGCCAAATTTCGTGATAGGATAATAGGTAATATGCTCGTGGAATCTTATCAGCAGTAACCGTCATAAAAGTGGTTTCCCTAGCGTGACGAGCCGATACAATGAACATTGTCCAATCACCTTGCTCGTGGTCCAACACAAATTTCCCTAATTGTTGGCTAGAATTGAAGAATCTGTGTTGTGAAACTTTCCTGCAAAATTCAGATTGCATGCTCATAGTACAAGGGCGTTGATCTATCAATGGGGAGAAGAAGCGGTTCGACCCAGACATTCCCTGATCTCCGAGTTTATTCCACTTTGAACGCGATCGGTACAAAAACATTTCAGACCATAGTTCTGAAAACCGAGATGAAGATAGCAACTTTGGCTTTTCCTATCTGCCTCTCTTTTTCTGAGTCTCGAATGAAGGTAAAGCATTACCGTGCCAGCACCTACAATTCCGGCACCAGATTTTGATCCCTGCATCCCATCATTTGTGAGTAAACTTCTCTACTTCTCTCAGTCATGTTCCAATTAGAGACATCAATATCATCCACAATTCTGCGACTGTGGTGCCCAATGTATGCACTATTCTAAGCCTTAAGTATTGGGTCATCCCTAAATAAAGTGTTTTTTTATACTTCTATTTTTCAAAATTAAGATAAAGTTCTTTTAATCTAAAATACACTCTCTTTCATCTATCTGGTAAAACTGCAAGGACCCTCTTCCAAAATTCACTTGTCTGTGACGAAAATACCCCTCTCGTACTGTTCTGATCTCGTCTACAGAATTCGTATATCTTCCGTCCAAATGATTTTGAAAATTGTGGAATAAATCTTATTTAAATGGGGAAATATCCGGCGATATATAAAGGGTGGGGCATCGTTTCCCATTCAAACTGCTCCAATCTTTGGAATGCCATCCTCTATGTATGTGGCTGAGCATTATCCTGATGGAAGAACACCTTTCGTCTTGAAACCTAAGATGGTCGTTTTTTCTTCTAGTGTTAACCCGTTCAAGATGCTCCCAGTTGATCTCCTTTCATATCGTTTGGTTTGGGTTTATAAGCTCAAAGTGGACTAAACCTTTCATATCCCTCCAACCAGATAACAACTTCTCACACGGGAGAAGACCTTTAACTTTCAGGGCAGGTGTTTCTCCTTTCGCTACTCATTCTCATCGGCGCTTCATATTTTAATAGAGAACCCATTTCTCGTCACCAGTTGCTATTCAGTTAAAAGAAGATTCATGTGTGATACGTGACAGCAAAGAAGAGCACACATTCACTCTCTGAGTGCGATTAGACTTGAAATGTTTCTAAGGAACCCATTGACCCAATTTGCTGACTTTTTCGATGGCATGCACGTGACGATGAATAGTTGAATGACCGAATCGAAACTTCTCTGCAAGTTCCTCAAAAGTTACGATGGGATTTTGTTCCACCAGGGTGTGCAGGACGTTCTCGTTGAGCTCTACAGGTATTCTAGGACGGGGCTCGTCTTCTACGCTGTAATTTCCGGTCCGGAATTTCTGGAACCAATGTTGACACTGGCTTATGCCTATTGTCCGATCCCCAAATACTGCATTCCTCCCACTTACCGTTCCGTTGTTGCCTTTATTGAACTTATAAACCAAAATATGCCGAATACGCTCCTTTGTTACTTCCGTTATAGCTTTGAAAAAATAACTGTTAAAATTGAACTGCACTCTTCAAAATTTGCACCAAGAATAAGTACAAGGTGAAATTACTATCTTCCTTTATAACAAGTTGATGCAGTTTATTTATCCGACCTTCATCCGACTTTTAGTTCATGCAATTGAAAAAAACCTGCATTATTTAAGGGATGATCCAATATTTTAAAATACGTTTTATCTAGCTTATTCTCGTTTATCTGACTTTATAAAACATATCTCTATTTAAAAGAAAAGTACCTTGGAGAAGTGTCTTCCACTATTGCCTCGGACCAACCAAAGAGCTGTCAGTTCATTTCGTAGATGGAAAATGAAAAATTCCCGCCGTATATACATGTGTGCGTGTGTGTGTTTGATTGTCCCCATTACCGCTTGACAAACGGTGCTGGTATGTTTACGTCCTCGTAGCATTGCGGTTCGGCGAAACATAGAATACATACCAGGTCTAAAAATATATACCGGGGTGGCTAAAATATCTTCATTGCGCTGCCTCATTATTGCCACAGTCTAATTGCTAAAACAAGTGAGCGATAAAAGACAAATAACTGAAAAATAGCTGGTAGCAGAATTAGTGATTTCAAACAGAAAACATACATCAGGTCTAAAATGGACAATGCCTTGTAAATATCATTTTTTACTATAGACACAATGTCTGAAATTTGTGGGCAGTGGCCAGTGGATTAGATCGACCCTAGTACTTACTTCATCGACCCCGAAATGAGAAAAGACATAGTCGACCTCGGCGGAATTTGAACTCACAATAGAGCGACAGCCGAAATACTACAAAGCATTTCGCCCAGCGCACTAACGATACTTATTTCTTTGGGGTAAACATAGAGGGAGCAAACCAGGACAGACAGAGGGATAAGTCGATTACATCGGCCCCAGTGCGTAACTGGTACTAAATTTATCGACCCCGAAATAACGAAAGGCAAAGGGCAACTCGGCGGAATTTGAACTCAGAACGTAGCGGCAGACGAAATACCGCAAAACATTTCGCCCGGCGTGCTAAAGTTTCTGTCACCTCACCGCCACTTGCTTTGTAAGTATAATGATTCACATGAAGAAATTTAACTGAGAATGAACAAAAAAAAAAATCAGGAAAATCAAAAACAATCCTTATAGACCCTGCTTTTATATATATATATATATATACTTTCAGCACTTAATGACTTGCTTTGCGTAAGTAGAATAGTAATTTTTGGCAAAGTCAAATCAAAATTCTTCCTTCAAAACAAATATTCTTTAGACAAACTTTTAATTAAATCACTTACGAACCCATTATACTTGACTCAACCATATTCGACGTAATGAAAAAACGTTCACTGAAACTCACATTTAACTACGTCTCACCAAATATATACCAATTCGTTTAAAATTGCAGTGGATGATACATAAACGAGAAACAAAAGAGGCAAGGAGAATTATATAGATATGTAGGAGGAGGGCGGAGAGGAAAAAAATAACGATTTAATCAATAAGGAGTTATCATTTAAATTGGAAGTAAATGATAATATAATGCAGTATTATCCGACATTTTATCTAATCACTAATGCTTTGCTGAAATTAAATACAAAGCTATGATATTAAACGTAAATATTTTGGAAATTCAAAGGCAAGAAGAAAATAAATGCATGCCAAAAGCGATATGTGGTCGCCATTTTGTATTCTAACTCTGATTAATGGTGAAGTTAAAACACAATGGAAAAGAGAGAAACGGGGAAAAAAAATATATTGTCATGGAATTGATTAAAAAAAAAAGAAGAGAAACGTTATGACTGATTTTTTAACAATTTATCCCAGACCAAATGCATGAACTTATCTAAAAGTGTCTGGCTTTAAACAACGGTATGTTCTCTATTATTTACAAACAAAACACAAATACATAAATACAGATATGAACACATATGTATGTGTATACATATCTCTCTCTATATATATATATACATATATATATATATATATACATATATATATATAATATATATATATATTATATATATATATATATATATATATATATATATACATAAGTATATATGCAAGTATATGTGTGTCTGCTTCTGCGCGTTTGTGGAGTGTGTGAGAAGTGTGACTCTGTATGATCTTGCAGCATATGTATGTATGTACGTCAGGAGTTTTATCCTCGGACCAGGCAGTGTGTTGTGTTCTTGAACAAAACACTTTAACCCATGCTGTCCCAGTTGACAGCTGTAGAAATGAGCTGCGACATCACTGGTGCAAAACTATATCGGTCTTTGCCTTGCCCTTAGATAGTATTGGTAGCGCGGAGAAGGAAGGGTGATCTTCCGGACACGGCAATCCTGGGACTTGTGCCTCGGAGGATAACATTCTAAGGGCACTCACATGTTCATTCATGACAAAAGGAGGTCTTTATATATATATATATATATATATATACAAAGTTCCAGGTTCAGTCCCACTGTGTGGCATCTTCAGCAACTTTCTTCTACTATTGTCTCGGGTTGACTAAAGCTTTGTGAATGGGTTTAGTAGACGAAAACTGAGAGAAACGCGTTGTATATATGTGTGTGTATGTGTTTGTATGTGTGTGTGTGTGTGTATTTTATTTTATTTGTTTCAGGCAATTGACTGCGGTCATGCTGGAGCACCACATTTAGTCCAACGAATCGATCACTTATTGTTTGTAGGCCTACTACGTATTCTAGCGGACTCTTTTTTGTCAAACCGTTAGGTTACGGATATATAAACACACCAGGATCGATGGTCAAGCGATGGTAGACAAAGACAAACATTTACATATATTTCATTCTATCAATTCCCCTCACAATGCTTTGATATACCCGAGGCTGTAGTAGAAGACACTTGCCCAAGGTGCAACGCAGTGGGACTGAATCCGGAACCATGCGGTTGTGTGTATGAATGTATGTATGTATGTACGTTTGTATGTATGTATGTATGTATGTATGTAAAGTCAAGATCGATTAACGAACAAGTTGAATGACCTGGAAAATACCGACATATAGAACTCTAAGAGCTTAGTTAAACGCTTAAAAGACAAATATTATTAAATCTACATAGTGACAATAAAACCTGTGTGGTATATAATCATAGAGAAAGGAAGAGAGAGTGAGAAAGAAAGGGATAGAGAGGGAGATCAATGAGAGTGAGATAAGGAAAGGCGAGCAGCAATATATCACTGCCATTTTACAAGATGGAGTCAAGTAGGTCGTTTTAAATGTACGATTCGCAAGTGACATGTGCGTAGATGTTTTAGACTCTGTTTCGTATATTCTATGCCTGTATACTTCATTTCCTTTGCTTTTTGTAGGGACAGCACTTGAATGATATTGATGAGTGTACGTAGTGTGTGTGTGTGTGTGTAAATAGTGAGGAAGCAGTACAGAGATGTAAGTGGTAAGCATAGTTATTGTGTGCACAACTATGCAATATTAAACGGTGCAATATCAAGCCGCAGGAGTTTGATCGAAAATCTAGGAACTATTGAATGTGATGGCACGTGGGTTAATTAGATTCTTCTAGCTAAATAATCTTACTTACGTGTGCATGTATACACTCGCGGGCGCACATTTATATATATATATATATATATATATATATATATATATATATATATATATATGCGTATGTGTGTGTGATACATACATACACACACACACACACACTGCATACCTTTGGATATCCTTCTTGCATATTTTGATTATAATCACCCTATTTTGCATAATATGGATAATACAATACTAAATTCTGGTGCTTTTAACTTAAGTACAATATTCAACTGAATCTAAATTTTACTGAACTTGTATATATATAATATAGATATATATATATATATATATAGAGAGAGAGAGAGCGAGAGAGAGAGAGAGAAGAAAGAAAGAAGAAGAAAGAAAGAGAAAGAAGATAGAAGATAGATAGATAGATAGATAGATAGATAGATAGATAGATAGATATATAGTAGATAGATAGATAGATATGTGATGGACCGCTAAATGCAAAAGTTTTTTTTTTCTCTCTCTTTATTTCGAAGAATGATGATTGCCTCTTCTCTCAACCAGAAGGTTTTTAGGATCAAGGAGCTCATTCTACGAGCTATATCGACCTTATTGTTGATGTGAGCACACGAGCTGAGATTGTTTCAGCAATTATTCCCAGGTCTCTGATATTATTAGATGGTGTGATGGTGTGAGTCTTTCTTCCAAAATGCATCAGCTTAAATTTTCCCTCGTTTAATTGCATTTTGTTTTTGTCATCCATTGCCATACAGCATGTGGATCGGACTGGATTTCGGTTAGGTCTTCTTCTCCATTGATAATTTTCTGGAGCTTGGTGTCATCAGCGAATATTTTCACTTTGTTGTACTTTATGACGCTGGAAAGGTGGTTTGTATAAACTATAAACAGAAGCGGGCCCACGACTGGTGACTTTTCCTGGGCTTCAATGAATTCCACCGATCACAACATGTTTTCTGTTCTCCATGAAATACTCAGTTTAGTAGTTTTCCACGGATTACAACACTAGATAATTTTGATAGTAGAATATTGTGATCAACACTGTGGAACTATGACTTCAGATTTCGAACCTGTTCTCAAGGCTTTAAGCACAACATCGACGTGGATTAAGAGCTGTGTTAAAGAGTTCCTACCTTAGCGGAAGCCATCCTAGTTTGAATTTAGGAAATTGTGGCTCTCCAGGAAGCCAGCTATCCTTGATTTCACCTCCCTTTCAAGAACTTTAACGATATGGGAGGTGAGTGAGATTGGGCGATAGTTGACTGCGGGGGATCTGTTTTGATGTTTGAAAACCGAGATGAAAGACTGGGATACGAGCTGTTTCGTTATATAAACTGAGTCTAAATTTTTTTTCCAGAGGTTGGTTATATGGACTGTTACTTGGTGTCTACATTCCTTCAGGAGCTAGCGAGAAATATATCAGGAGCCTACAGCAGAATAATATTTGGTCGCACTTATTGCTGCTATGATGTCTGAAACAGGAAAGGTTATGTCCGAGATTATATGTTGATGATCGATTTCGTTCTCATCCCTTGCGTCAATGCCAGTAGAATCACAAAGGACAGAACAATGTTGTTACCGCAGTACTTCTGCCATTATTTAGCGTCATCTTGGAGAACACCGTTGCCCTCGATCAGTGGACCAACCGGTGGAACAACGACCCTATGCTCATTTGCATATGAAGAGAACAATTTTGGGTGCTGCTTGATTTTACGTTATATGTATATCTACATATAGATCTATATAACACACACATACACACACATATATGTATAGAGAGAGAGATACATAAATAGACACACAAACCACAACACACAATATATATATATATATACATATATATATATATATATATATATATACACACACACAGACACACACCACTATATATATATATATATATATATATATATATATTCTAGGTGTATGTAAATAGATATATGCATATTAATATGTATATGTTTGGAATGAGAGCGAGAGAGAATAAACACGACTATGTTGTAAAATATCTTTTTGCTTCAGGGTTGTTTTTACCTACGGATTGTTGTTTGTTTGAAACAGTAGAGTTCCTGATACAATTTCATCAGCCACTTTCTTTAAAAGTAGTGGGGGGGGGTGCCAAAATTCAACATGTGTCAGTAAATGAAAGACAGCATCACTTCATATACCGAAGTTTAGATATACACACGACACAACTGTGTGATAAACGATCTTACGAAAATAATTCTGCCTCGCAAATTGCAAATAGTCTCACGGCAAATATGAATAAAAATCGATTATGAACATTATCAAATGGAACTTATTCGTGATTTCAACTCATCATGTTCGAAAACAAAAGCTATTTTCGTGTATATATATATATATATATATACGGAGCAAATAACTCAGGAGAAAATATTTGCGAAGATATTATTGACTCTGTTATTGTCTAGTGTAACTATTAAAAATGATAATAATTGAATAATAATAATATAGTCGATTGCAGGCACCAAAAAACATGAAATAGCTGAAGGATTAAAATCAATAAAAGGAAATACTAAGTATGTCTACCTGCTCTTATTGAATCAGATTAATGTTAATCCTTCATCCATTTAAATGCCTTTAGTCGAAGTAATTGACCGCATGACTTATCTTTTATAAGCCTAGTACTTATTCTATCCCTAAGTTTGTTGTTCATAAACACAGGAAAAGCAGCTGCTAAGCGATGGTGAGGCGAAACACACACAAATATATATACATATATGCACATATATACATACACGATGGTCTTCTCTCAGTTTCCGCCTACTAAATCCACCCACAAGGATTTGATCGGCACAAGGCGCAACGGTTGTAGCAACAGGTGCATCGGTAGGAGATACTTTATCTTTTTGTTTTCCCTCTTTCACTCATAGAAGAGCGGCTCTGCTGGGGCTTAATCAAATATTTTGGCAGTGTTTTAAATAATATGTTCATATTGTAAATGTGTATAAAGAGCGAGATAGTATGATGGACATAAATCGGTTTATTGCCTAGATTTACCTGGGATTTTTTTAAAAATCTGAACCTTCATGAAAGTGCCGGCCAACATCCATATCCTATAGAAAAAGATGACTTCTGGACATTATCTCCTGCTTATATTCTTCTAACTAATTCTTCTATTTACTCTTTATTCTTCTATTTTATTCCTTCTAATTTGTGAATTTTATTTCTTGTAAATTGTAAATTTCCCTGTCTAAAATGTTCATACCTTGTCCCTGATGACGGAATACCAGTGCAGGGACATGCTAACCATCCTCTAGCGTTATCCCCAAAACAGCTGTAAAATTTCAAGTTTACTTTACCATAATTAAATTATTCTAAATGACTTTAAATACTCGTTCTGGCTTCGTCTTGATATTTCCTATAATATAATATATATAACATAATATAATATAAGCAAAATATGAGTTACAGGTTATCCATCCATATAAGGGATAATGTATCGGTAGACTTAACTACAATTAAACTATGATTTTTTAAATATAAGGATGATCAAGTTCTCATTGGTAATTATTGGTCTATTTCTTTCTTCTCTCTCTCTCTCAGAGAGAGAGAGAGTGCGTGTGTGTGTTAGCATATATATATAATATATATATATATATATATATATATATTATATATATATATATATACATATATATACAAACATATATATACATAAGTATTATATATATATATATATATATATATATACATATATATACTGTATATACACACAACACACACACACATATATAGGTATGTGTGTGTGTTTGTGTGTGTATGTATGTGTGTAAACATAGAGAAGTTAGCATGTATCATGCTCAGAATTATGCATGATCAGCTATTGTTTTCTGTTTACATAGAGTAAAACATTACAGTGCATTTGCTTGAATGTACGCCAGCATTTATTCAGGGAAAAATAGAATTGGAGTTTATATTGTATAACAAAACGTAAGAACATCTTCACTCTTACGTCAACGATACCTATGTGGAACAGCCATGTACGAGATCTCCTTACATACCATCAATCAATCGTAATTATGATTTTCTGCGTTTGCATTTCAAGTACTTGCTGACATGAAATTCCGCTGATTTTCTGAATTCAGTTGTCATTCATGAAGCGAGTGTCCATGCTGTCAGTATATTTCAAAATTCGACTATTTGATGTGCATTATTCCTCTGAGCACTAGGTGCACTTAATTATGTTGTCGTCATTTTCAAATATATACATTCTACATTGTTGCGTGCGCAATTTTAAACATAAGCATAATATATACATTCATTAATTATTCGCTACATTGTTGTTGTTAAGTAAAATAAATTCGTTTAGGCAATAAATCAAACATTAATCTTTGTCATAATTCGTACTAAGAAAATTAACATAATAGAATACAAGCAGAGTCAGGTATTCAAGATGGATGCCACACGTAGAGGATTGAACAACAAGAAAAGTCTGTCATTCTTCCCTCAAGTAAAATATTTGCTCTGTTAAAAGCATTATGGCATGATGTAATGTAGATAAACTTTGTTAAGATAAGAGAAAATTTTAACTGATTAATAATTTCAAATTTACAAAAGTAAAGGTACAAACAGATCAACACACAACGTCATTTACGCATATGCATACATACACATACATATACGCACATACATATATATATATATATAATATATATATATATATATATATATAGATTATATATATATATTATATATATATATAGATACATATATATATATATACATACATATATATATATTATGTATATATATATATATAACGGGAAGCTTTATGAAATAGACAAAAGACGAAGGCAGGTTTAAGGAAATAAACAAAAGACGAAGGCAGGTGGAATAAAAAAAAACAATTGTTAGTATGGCGCTCAGGAAATATAAATAAAACAAGTCTTTAACGTTTCGAGCCTACGCTCTTCAACAGAAAGAACAGAGAAGAAGAAACACATAAAGAAGAGAGAAAAAAATGCGTGCAGAGGCTAGCGAATCAACATGGCGATCTGATTTCGGCCAGAAGTCAAAGATCAAACGTGTGACGCAAGAGCGAAATTAGGGGAGATAATAGGGTTAAATGACCTCGCTCCAACATAAGAGTGTGTGTGTGTGTATGAGAGAGTATTAGTGCGTATGAGAGGTCTGGAAGTGTGTATGTATATATGATGTGATGTGTAAAGTCGTATGGTGTAGTGTAGAGAGAGGAGATGATTGAAGAGGGGGGAGGTAAGTGGGAGAGATGAGGGGGAGAGAGGGGAGGGGGAGGGGGAGAAAGAAAGGGGAGAAGAGGGGAGAAGGAAAGGGGAGAAGAGGGGGAAGGGGGAGAAGGAAGGAGAGGAGAAGAGGAGGGGAGAGGAGGAGGGAGGATAGAGGGAGAGGGGGAGAGAGAGAGAAGGGGAGTGAGGGAGCAGAGAGAGAGAGGGAAGCGGAAGAGGGAAGAAGGAGGGAGGGAGAAAGAGGGAAGAAGGGAAGAGGAGTAGGGGTGAAAGGATGAAGGACTGAAGAGAAGTAGGGGTCGGGGGGAGGTTAGATGAGGAGTAAACACATAAATGTGAAACAAGGGGAAAAAAGAGGACTCAAATATCAGAGGTAGAGTAATATGTATATATATATTATATATATAATTATAATAATAGATATATATATATATATATAATATATATACTTTATTTAAAAGCCACAGAAATTCAACAAAACCTGTTACTCGGAGTTTCACGTTCCGACGAACGGGAACGAGAAACTCCGAGTAACAGGTTTTGTTGAATTTCAGCTGCTTTTAAATAAAGTTCATATATATACACCTGGTATACACCTACTACACCTGGTAGTAGAAATCGATGCTAGATGTGTCGAAACAATTGTGATTAACATAAATTCTTGTATGTTCCATCTTCTGTTTTTCATTTGTAGAAATACATACATCCGGAGAAGAAGCACATCCTAGAAGATAGGGCTGTTAATATTATAGTAGAGTAGGCCAGTTTATGGGGTTACCCCGCGTTTCTCGCTCATAAGGCGTTTAGGTTTATGGTGTATCTTCAGACCTCAAACACTGCTCTCTTGAGAACTCTTCAAAATAGGGAGGGACAAAAGCCTCGTTTTTAACTGTAAAACCCTAGGTGATTATCTCACTTTGCTATTGTCCATGGATCGTCGGCTGCGGTCACCAAAGCGCCTCGAATGTAAACGATTGTCTCCATTCAGCTTTGGCTATTGGTTTCCGGCTGTGGTGCCGCCATGCGGATTCTAAAATGCCCGGCATGGTCCGAAAAATCTCCATGCTGGCGTTCATGATGCCCCCTGGCACAAGCTAGTGTTTAAGAATCTCCGTGCGTTCGGCAATGTATAAGTTGCACCGCTTCGTCCCGTTCAAGTAGGGGCCTGGGTTCTCGAGTATTTTCCATGCGATCGACTATGGAATCTCATTGTCTCCTAATTACCAGACATGGCTGGCCAGTGATATCCTGCATCTCCTTTCTCCGACTCTGAAGAGGACAGAGGATTAGAAATACACTGTTTGAGAAAGCTCCCAGTGCACCCCATGTACTTCTATAGGGGCATGATGCCGTTGCACCTGTTGCTGCTGTCATTGCGTCTGTTGTAGGTGCTGCTGTTATTAGTGCTGTTGTTGCTGCTGTTGCAGCTGGCGTTACCAATGGCGTTACCATGTCACCTATGGTGTTGTCGCTGCTGGAGTCGGGGTTGCTGCTGCCACCGGTGTTGCTGTTGTTGTTTATGGAGTTGGGGCTGCTGGTGCTGGTGATGGTGGACGATGTGGAGGTGGGGACGGTAGTGCTATCGCCACTGACAGTTCTGCTGCTATTGTCGTTATAGCCAGCGATGCGGCCGAAAATCGATGGACGAAGGCAAAGAGAGATAATCACTTAGGGTTTTACCTTCAAAAACTAGACTTCCCCCTTCCACATTTCAAAGAGTTTTCAGCCAGTTGTGTTTGCGATTTGAAAATACACCGTAAGGTTAAACCCCCTATGAGCTCGAAATTAAGTAGAACCCCATACACCGGCCTACACCACAATGCATATACACACACACACAGAAAGCGAGAGAGCGTGAATTATATAGGTATATACAAATTTATGTGTTGGGATGCTATTGTTTATATGTGTGTGTTTTGTGCTTGTTTCTCTTCACCATCTGAAAACTGGCATCGGTTCATTTATGTCGACAGATCCTAGTGATCCTACAAAAAGTAAAAGATATAGCAAGTAACAGATATAACAGTGGGGATCGATTTATTCAGCTAAACCTTCCCATAGAGTGCTCCAGCATGGCCGCAATCGAATTACTGAAAAAAATACATGGTCTGCTTTGGCGACCAGGTATTAATTTAGTGTTTCACCTACTGAACTACATTTTTTTTTTAATTTACAGGATCGTTATATGCCTCGTATTTTCCTTGTGACCTTATGAGGAAGTATTCTCAAAACGAATATTCCGAGCAACGTTACTTTCTCTAAAGTCTCATTTGGCAATCTATTCTTTCACTTTATTATTTGATTCTTATCATTTCAGCAGCAACCAATTTTGCGTCTTTCCTTTCTCATTGGGATTATATTTTGCCTTAGGTTAAATATATCAGCTGACGTTAGTGTGTCTCTGTTATCTTGTTTAAGGACTCTTTTTTTATAATATTTATAATATATATTCTCACTGTTTACATTTTTCTATCTTAATATTCTTACGCATTTTATTACTTTTTAAAAAATCAGTCCTATTAATATTATGTTTATTAATTCTTTCTCAACTGATATTAATTCTTAACCACTCATTTTTTCCTTGTTTACTCCTATCGTTCTTGTCAATTTAGAAGCTCTATATCGAGTGAATACGCTGACACAGATTCTTATAGCCGACCTTTCTTCCTGTCATTCTACTTTCATTTTTCATCTTTATTTACTTCATTCTTCTCTTATCCCGTCTTTATTCTTCCTTCTCCACATTCATTTATTCATCTCTTCCGATGTAATACTAATTATACTAATTGCAAACTTGTCTTCCCTACCATTTTTTTTTACATTATTTTCAAAGAAACCACCATTTCATCATTTATATTTTACTCGTCTGTAACTCAGGGACACCGTTTTGTACTCATTCTATCGATATTTTGTTGATCTGCAAAGGGAGACGTAAGCAAACCACCTCCGAATGTCAAGGTGCGGATGGTCAATAACATGCAAAGTCATGCTCAAATATACATATTTACATACGTGCATATATATACATACATAAGTGCATACACACACACAGAGAGACACACACCCATATATATATATTATATATATTATATATATATATATATATATATATAGTATATATATATATATGATATGATATATATCTATATATATATATATATAATAAATATTAGGGAATAAATCCAAATTTACAGGGAAAAAATCAGATTTAGGATTAAATCGATTTATAGTAAAATATTATAAAATATTATTCGAGACAAAACCACTATTTTGCAAAACAAACAAGAAAGACTTAATCAATACATAAAATTTTAATAATAGTCAAAAAAACCGCCACTACAATCGTTTCTTGTCTTGATCGACAATCTTCAGGTGGACTTCTAATAATTCAGTCATAATTTGACACTGAATTATGGAAGTCCACCTGAAGATTGTCGATCAAGACAAGAAACGATTGTAGTGGCGGTTTTTTTTGACTATTTATTAAATTTTATGTATGATTAAGTCTTTCTTGTTTGTTTTGCAAAATAGTGGTTTTGTCTCGAATAATATTATTATATATATATATATATATATATATATATAATATATAATATATATATATATTATATATATATCAGAGGCTTCCATGCAGTTTTTATCTCCCAAATTTACTCAAACGGTTCCTCAACGTGCAGCACAACGGTACTGAACCCCACAACGCGTAGTTACGAAGCAAACACCTTAACAACGCACATGTATACTTTATTTTGCTGTACATGATAAGTTTGCTTCCTAAATTATTGGTTCTTTGTTGTGCATGTCAAATAATATGATAAACTCTTTTATCATCCAGTCAGTGATTCGAAACACGTTGGTCAAATGTCAGGAAAAGAATTAGTAAATTTATACATACAGACACTCACTGCAATCAACCATTTATAATTCCTGCATATATAAATATAAAAGTATGTTTTGCTGTTATGGAATGGGTGGATATGATAAACACCACGCTCACCTGTGTAAGATAAATACCACGTTTATGAATATCTGGCTAGTAGTTCAGTCAATAATCGTTTAATTATATATTCCCACCCCACACAAAGGACATAAATGTAAATGCAGTTATCGATTATCATAATTGTTACTTAACATAACTACTACATTTTTTAAAACTTCGTTCACAAATATAATGATACATATATATATATATATTTACATATAAATTTAAATTTAAAATGAGGGTGTGAAATTAGATATTAATTTAACATTGATTTCACACCAGTGCTCTAGCATATGATAAAACTGAAGGTTCAGTAAAATTGTATTATATACATATTAGAGTGAAACCATTCTGTCGACACCCTTATGCTAGAAATAGATCCACTATGGTCTTACCACTAAGAAATGTTCTCAAGAAAAATTTAGCAAAACAACCAAAACGTAATCGAGCAAGACAAAAGAAAAAGCAATAAAAATATGGATTATTCACATACATCTTTCACTATTAACATATTACGTAATTTTACTTACGTAAATGTCCGTAGATCGTCAGTGTGACCGTTCAAATGAATATAATTTGCAGGACTGCATACTAGAACGTCCGCACAAAGTCACACTTGTAAACAGCTCTACCCATTACACCCGTGGTTACTATTTCAAATGTCCTCGTTTTGGCGCGCTAAATTACCGGGAAAATGATGCTGCAGAAAAAGCTTTACTGCATTGGCCTTTGCCGGTTATAAAACGTATTAATTTCAATTTCAATTTAAATTTAAATTGAAGATTAGAAATTCGATATTAATTTAATTAAACATCGATTTTACACCAGAGGTCTAGCATATAAAAATAACTGAGGTTTCAGGTTGTTTGGCTAATTTTTTCTTGAGAGCATTCTTAGTGGTAAGAAGATAGCGGATCTATTTCTAGCATAAGGGTGTCCACATACTGGTTTCCTTCTAATATGTATGTATATATATATATATATATATATATATATATATATATATATATATATATATATTATATGTATATATATATATATATGTATATATATATACAGATACATACATACATATATACATACACATATACATACACACACACACACACACACGCACATATATATATATATATATAATATATATATATATATATATATCACCGTGACCGACCAGGCTATCAGATGTTGCTACGCAACGCTGGTCACAATGCGCTTTGCATTGTTTTAGCCTTCAAATGACGCCACCCCGCTGGCTAAACGAGCAAGCCGACAGAAGAAATAGTGAGAGAAAGTTGTGGCGAAAGAGTACAGCAGGGATCGCCACCTATTCCTGCCGGAGCCTCGTGGAGCTTTAGGTGTTTTCGCTCAATAAACACTCACAATGCCTGGTCTGGGAATCGAAACCGCGATCCTACGACAGCGAGTCCGCTGCCCTAACCACTCGGCCATTGCGCCTCCACATATATATATATATATATATATGTGTGTGTGTGTGTGTGTGTGTTGTGTGTGTATGTGTATGTATATATATATTCATATATATATGTATATGTATATGTATGTATTTATGTATGTATGTATGAAATATTCGCTTCTAACAGAATATTAAAATTCCAGCTTAAGTGTCAATTGAGCAATAACGTCCGTGTGATAACGTGATTATATCAGGGAAACCTTTAACGTTAGATCTTCTTGGGTTTATCTGCCTAATATTTCCCTATCTTAGGAATATTTTAGAGATGCTTATGTAATGTTATCTAGCGTATGTAAATGAAAATATAGACGTACACGTACACACACACACATGCACATACGTAGAAATCACACACACGTATATATATATATATATATATATATATTAAGAACAAACTTACTTAGAAATGGATGCGCGCGTTCCGTCATATAATTACAAATTAATAAATAAAGCATATGCATATATACATACATATATGTACGTACCTACATCTACATGTATATATATATATATATATTAATATATATATATATATGTGTGTGTGTGGTGTGTGTGTATGTGTGTTTGAACTGGAAGCGTGTGTATTTTTTTATGTGTATGTATATATTTATATATAACAGAACATAAAACTTTCCTGGCAGTTTTCCATTGATTTCTTCATAATAGCTCTTATATTGATAGCCTGTGCTTATAAATATCCAATGTCGCGTTAATCAATGTGTAATATTTTAATTGCATAATATTAAACGAAACACAGAGAGAAGTAAACTGTTCGCCTATATTTCCAGTAAGCTGCAAACGAATTTTTCAATGAATGCATATAGAAAGGTGTCAGATATTTCACGATTCTATATTTAGCTAATATCATAAGGTAAATGTGAAAATATATGAAGGTGATAGATATTTCTTTTCATAATATGTTTTTTTTGTTTTGTTTTGTTTTTTCAAATTTAGAATATCTTCCCGCACTTATCCGGTGTTTATCAGTGCAATCTTGTATAACGGTATTTGAATGTGTTCACATACACAGAAAAGGAAAACAAATACATGTGCCAAAATACACACGTCATATACACTATCTACCTATCTATGTGTCTGCCTTTGTAATATATATTATATTGATATATATATGTTTATATATATTATATATATATATATATATATATAGATATATATATATATAATATATATATATATATATGTACATAGTAGACAAGTATGTATAATATATGAATATATATACATACTTATTGTATATAGATATATATGTACGTATACTAATTCACACACAGACAGACACACATATATATTTTTCTTATTGCTCACAGGGGACAAACAAGCACAGACAAAGGAATTAAGTCGATTATATCGACCGCAGTGCGTAACTGGTACTTATTTATCGACCCCCCGACAGGATGAAAGGCAAAATTGACCTCGGTTGTAATTGAAGTCAGAACGTAACGGCAGATGAAATACAGCTAAGATATTCGTCCGGCGTGGTAACGATTCTGCCAAATCGCCTCCATATATGTAAATAAGCATGTACATATTTACATGACCATTTGTGTCTATGCGCTTGTATAATATATATATATATATATATGTACATAGGTAGACAAGTATGTATAATATATGAAATAATATACATACTTATTGTTATAGATATATATGTAAGTATACTAATTCACACACAGACAGACAACACATATATATTTTTCTTATTGCTCACAGGGGACAAACAAGCACAGACAAAGGATTAAGTCGATTATATCGACCGCAGTGCTTAACTGGTACTTATTTAATCGACCCCCCGACAGGATGAAAGGCAAAATTGACCTCGGTGTAATTTGAAGTCAGAACGTAACGGCAGATGAAATACAGCTAAGATATTCGTCCGGCGTGGTAACGATTCTGCCAAATCGCCTCCATATATGTAAATAAGCATGTACATATTTACATGACCATTTGTGTCTATGCGCTTGTATAATAATATATATATATATATATATAGAAAATAGTAAAAAGTGAAAAAACTACAGAAGGCTTAAAGGTTAAAAAAATATATATATTTGCGTCAATATGTCTGAAGAATATTAAAATTTTTTTTCCTTACAATGACATAATTTAGAAGAAAGACCGGTTTCGTGTTTAGCTTTTCAAATTTCTTGCGACGTTATGTTTATGTTGAATAGAGTTATCGTTATGTTTATGTTTAAAAGAGTTCTAAATAAGGGGAGGTAATGAGTGATTTCTTCCGGTGTAAGGGAGATAATCACTTAAAATTTTTTTCTTTTCCCTTGGTGGGAATTTCTCTGTATCAGTATGTTGGCATGGTTAAGTCTGGGCTTGTACTTTTCAATGAAGAATGTTTCCTTGTTTAGTCTAATTTGTGTAATGATCCGATAGCACATGGTAATGGAAAGATTAAAAAATTGTGGTAGTAGTTGCTTTGCGCATTTCTCAATGTGCTCACTAAAAGGTATCATTCTGTATTCTGGGAATGCAATCTGTTGTTGATGCAGTGTGCATCTGCGTCTGAGTCATAGTCCCGTGGATCCCACGTAGTCTTGGTGGCAGCCCGAGCATTTTATGACATAAATTATGTTTTCAGAGGCACAAGTAAAGTTAGATTTGATCTTGAATTTCTGTCCCTCTTTAAAGAGGAATTCTGATCCTTCTAGCAGGTTTCGACATGTTGCACAGTTCGATCTACCACATTTTTGTACTTTTGCATCCGTAATTTCAGAGAACAATTTTGCCTTTGTGAGAATCTTTTTAAGTGATTTAGGTTGTTTGTAGCTTTTAATGATTTGGTGTATGTTTAAAATTTCCTTTAATTTGGGGTCCTTGTGAAGTATTGGAAAATTCTGGGTTATGATGGTGAAGGCTTCTTTGTTTCTGGGGTTGTATGTAGATATGTAAGGTAGTATTTTCGGGGAAGGTGTGTTCCACCCGCTCTCTCCTTCACTCCCTTGACCACCAACTTCTCCAGGCTTACCTCCTTCTCTCCTCCCTGTGTCCTCCACTCTTCCCCCAACCTATTCTCCGCTTCATTCTTAATCTCAACCACCAACTTCACAATTTCCTCACACACACAAAAAACAAAAAACTCCACCACCTCCTCAACCCTTCACCTCCTTCCCCTCCCCATCCCCTACATCCTCTCCTCCAGCTCCCCCGACTCCCTCCTATCCCTCACCTACCACCCCGCCCCCTTCACCTCCACAGACCCACACACACCCCACCCTGACCTTCCTACGCCTACCCCATCTTCACCCAACCAACCCAACTCTCCTCCCCACAGCTCCGCACCCCCTCTTCCTGACCCCACTCATCCCACCACCCCGCTTCCTCGCCCTGTTGTCACTATACCCCCCAATCTCCCCCTCTCCGCCGCCGAGCGCTCTCTCCTCAGTAAGGGACTCCCCTCACGCCCCACTGTGACGAATTCGAGACTCGGACCGACGTCAACCAGTTCCTGCGCCGCCTCAAACTTTGCGCATTCTCCCACGCGTCCCCGCAGCATCACGACAAACAGGATTGCTTTTTGGAGCTGGAGCGCCGCTCATCCAACTGGACGCCGCCCCCAAGCCAATTCAGTAGCCAAGATTTGTTCGTGAACGACTACAACGCGTTGGTCAACCAGTTTAACTTTAAAAAAGAAGACCTCTCCGAGACAACCTCACTCGGACAGCATTGATTGCCCTTCGCCACCTCCGTCGCCGCAATGACATTTTCATCAAACCAGTGGACAAAGGTGGACCAGTGGTGGTGTGGCGCGCAGATCTATACAGGGAGGAAGCGCTCAGCCAGCTTCAAAATCCCCTCTTCTATCGCCTCCTCCCCTCCGATCCCACCTCTTCCTACCAACAGCGAGTGTCCTCCACCATCCACGACCTCATCTCCTCCTCTGCTCTCCCCCCCAACGCCACCAACCTCATCGTCCGAACACCCCGCACCTCCACCATCTATTTCCTTCCCAAAATTCATAAACCCAATAACCCTGGCCGCCCCATCGTTTCCGCCTGTAATTGCCCCACTGAAAACCTTTCCCTATACCTCGACCACATCCTGTCCGCCTTAGTTACAGCCCTCCCATCCCACATACATGACACCAACCACGCCCTCCGTCTCTTCAATTCCTTTTCCTTCCCTTCCAGCCCCTCGCACCTCCTCTTCACCTTAGACATAAAATCCCTGTATACGGTAATTCCCCACAACGACGGTCTCTTAGCCCTCCAACACTTCTTCGACCGTCTAGACTTCGATTCTTAACGCCTTGAGGCGAAATCAAAACCACGATCAACACCAGTCGGAAAATTTTCAGGTATCTTTTTGTAAACGAAAAAAATTCAATATTAAGTACCATCAGCATTGAATGATGATTTAATGGCTATAACATATGTGAAGTTGCGTGTATGCATTTATATATATATATATGTACATACGTTTATATGTATATATCTTTCACTTTTTTACTTGTTTCAGTCAGTTGACTGCGTCCATGCTAGAGCAACGCCTTTAGCCGAGCAAATCAGCCCCAGGACTCATTCTTTGGAAGCCTAGTACTTATTCTATCGCCTCTTTTTGCCGAACCGTAAGTTAGCAAAAGGTGCCACGCAGTGGGAATGAACTCAGAACTATGTGGTTGGTAAGCATGCTACTTACCACACAGTCACTCTCCACCTATGTATATATATATATATATATATATATAATTATATAATATATATATATATATATATATATTATATATATATATATACATACATATATATATATATATATATATATATATATAATATAATATATATATATATATATATATGTATGTATGTATATGTATATACATATATATATATGTATATATACATATACTTATATACATATACATATATGCATAAATATGTATATATATAGATAATATATATAATAAATATTAGGGAATTAATCCAAATTTACAGGGAAAAAATCAGATTTAGGATTAAATCGATTTTATAGTAAATTATATAAATATTATTAGAGACAAAACCACTATTTTGCAAAACAAACAAGGAAAGACTAATCAATACATAAAATTTAATAAATAGTCAAAAAAACCGCCACTACAATCGTTTCTTGTCTTGATCGACAATCTTCAGGTGGACTCCAATCTAAAAAATCAATATTTTAAATATCAAAAAATAATTTTAAAATAATTAAAGTATGAATGAAAAAATATAAGTATATAATCCATATATAACCTATCTATCCATATATAATCAATATATAAACAATATATAAACTAAAAAAACCTATCAACAATTAAATATAAAAATAAAATAAAAATATAAAATATAAAATATAAAATAAAACAAAAACAAAAAAAAAAAATAATAATAATATAATAATAAAAACTATATATACACCCATACACATATACCTAATTATATATAACCATATCTAACTACATACACTAAATCACACACCTATATATATATCCCTATACATACACATAAAAATGTCTAGGCAACTATAAATAAATAAAATAGCTAAATACTTCAACACAATACTTATTCATACTCCCACACACACACACATACAACCCACATTCACGCTCTAGAAAACGGACATCACTCAAAACTATGAACGGAGAAAGGGAATAAAGGGAATGAAAAATTATATTCACTTGGTAAAACGAACACTACTTAAAAATTATGAATGAAACAATGCAATAAAACAACAGACTCGCAAATAGACACAAATTACTACGAATTCTTTATCAACCTACCATGATAAACCAAAACTCATAAAAACATATAATGATAAAATCTCCTTTACTAAACTCTATAACAAACCTATATAGCAATCCCCCTAACCTAAACATTCACACACAAATACACACACGTAAACCACACCACCACGACATATACAAATACCCACACCACTTACACATACCAATACATACATATAAACCTCAACATATACTCCAAAAACCCACTCAACCCCACACAGACAAATAAACACAAAAATTATGAATGGATTCTTTTATAAAATACCATGATAAGCTAAAACTCACAAAACAGAAATGATTAAAACCTCCCTTTACTAAACACTAAAACATACTTATATAGCAATTCCTTAACCTATACATTCACACAAAAAACCACACGTAAACCACACACCCATAACAAATACAAACTCCCACCCCACTCACACACACCCACAAGTACATATAAGCCTCAACATATACACCAACAAAATTACTTTACCAAGGAACTTAAAATATGTATAAAAAGTATAACCCCTCTGGAAACGAACATCTCTAAATTAATGAATGGAGAAATGGAATAAATGGGATTAAAAATAAAATTCACGTGGCAAAACGAACACCACTCAAAAATTATGAATGAAACAATATAATAAAACAACCAACATCGAAAATAGACAAATTACTACGAATTCCCTAAAAAAAAAACCATGATAAACCAAAACTCTTAAAAAACATATAACGATAAATCTCCCTTTGCTAAACTCTATAACAAACCTATATAGTAATCCCCCTAACCTAAACATTCACACACAAACACACACGTAAACCACAGACCCACGACTTATACACATACCTAAACTAACTTTAAAACCTCCATATACACCAAAACCCACTCCCTCCCACACAGACAAATTAACTCATACATCCCAAAACCTAAATAACAAACCCATATACACATTCACACACAAACACACACACACGCAAAAAACACACACACCAACAGATACATATACTCCCTCACATATACGCATATACATACTCACTAAACTCGATATATACAACAATATTTACACACCCACACTCATACAGATAAATAAATTATACAACTAAAAACTCGCACACAATCATATACATAAACACTCCTATGAAAACAACATTAAATACATCGTAATTAACCAGAATATCAAAAATAACAATATGACATATAAAGGTAAATAAAATACATACTTACAATTCAGTGTCAAATTATGAAGTGAAGTTAAATTCTTAGCCATTAAAAAAATCAAACCAAAATTACGTTACCATAGAAATAACTTATGTAAAAAAAGACTAACAAACAACTTGCAGTAACCCAAACCCATTCTCTATGCCTACCTCACTACTACACTATTCCATTCACAATTCCAAACACGCTAGTCCACCTCCGGTTATTCACGTGGCAAAACGAACACCACTCAAAAATTAAGAATGAAACAATGTAATAAAACAACCAACATCGAAAATAGACAAATTACCACGAATTCCCTAAAAAAACCATGATAAACCAAAACTCCTAAAAACATATAACGATAAATCTCCCTTTGCTAAACTCTATAACAAACCTATATAGCAATCTCCCTAACCTAAACATTCACACACAAATACACACTCGTAAACCACAGACACGATTATACACACACAATCTCAATACACATAAACACACCTATGAAAAACATTAAATACATCGTAATAACCAGAATATCAAAAAAAAACAATATGACATAAGGATAAATAAAATACATACTTACAATTCAGTGTCAAATTATGAAGTGAAATTAAATTCTTAGCGTTAAAAAAATCAAACCAAAATTACGTTACCATAGAAATAACTTATGTAAAAAAAGAATACGCGCCATGGAAAGTAAACGTCATTTAAATTATGAATGGAGAAATAGAAAAATGGAACTAAAAAAACTATATCCACGTGGCAAACCACACTACTTAAAAAAATTTATATGAATGGATTCTTTAAAAAACTACCATGAAAAATCATTATATACATCTATGAGCTTTAGCTCACCTTAGCAGCTCTAACAAACAACTTGCAGTAACCCAAACCCATTCTCTATGCCTACCTCACTACTACACTATTCCATTCACAATTCCAAGCAACGCTAGTCCACCACCCGGTTATACACGTGGCAAAACGAACACCACTCAAAAATTATGAATAAAACAATGTAATAAAACAACCAACACCGAAAATAGACAAATTACCACGAATTCCCTAAAATAACCATGATAAACCAAAACTCATAAAAACATATAACGATAAAATCTCCCTTTGCTAAACTCTATAACAAACCTATATAGTAATCCCCCTAAACCTAAACATTCACACACAAATACACACTCGTAAACCACAGACCCACGACTTATACACATACCTATCCTAATTTATAAACCTCAATATACACCAAAACCCACTCCCTCCCACACAGACAAATTAACACATACATCCCAAAACCTAAATAACAAACCCATATACACATTCACACACAAACACACACACACACAAAAAACACACACAACAGATACATATACTCCCTCACATATACTCATATACATACTCACTAAACTCGATATATACAACAATAGTTACACACCCACACTCATACAGATAAATAAAAAAACTCACACACAATCTCATATACATAAACACTCCTATGAAAACAACATTAAATACATCGTAATTAACCAGAATATCAAAATAACAATATGACATAAGGATAAATAAAATACATACTACAAGTCAATTTCAAATAATGAAGTGAAATTAAATTCTTAGCCGTTAAAAAAACCAAACCAAAATTACGTTACCATAGAAATAACTTATGTAAAAAAAGAGAGAATACGCGCCATAGAAATTAAACGTCATTTAAATTATGAATGGAGAAATAGAATAAATGGAACTAAAAACTATATCCACGTAGCAAACCAACACTACTTAAAAAAAATTTATAATGAATGGATTCTTTAAAAAACTACCATGAAAAATCATTATATACATTTATGAGCTTTAGCTCACACTAGCAGCTCTAACAAACAACCTACAGCAACCCAAACCTATTCCCGATGCCTACCTCACTACCACACTAATCAATTCCCAATTCCTAGCAACGCTAGTCCACCACCCGGTTACAATTCCCAACTCCACCCATTCATTCACAATTTCAACGACATTCGCCTCCACAACACTACATATAAGCCTCAACATATGCACCGGAGATACACTTACACATCCGTGCGGATGGGTGAGAGTATACATTGAGTGTAGTGATGGGGCTCCCATTACTATACACATTTATACCTGTGTGGTAGTCTCCATGTGTATATTCACGCACGGGTATAAATGCAGGGGGTACACGCGCACGTCATTTGCGTGTACCCCTCACATGTACATATGCATGCTATTTGGGCTCGATATATGCAACAATGTAATCGCGCCCGCATACATGCATATGGGCGAATTGCACAATCAAAAAACGCACACGTGTGTGTGTGCGTTCCCTGGTTGTGCAATTCACCCATCTGGGTGTGAGTGGGTGTAATCTTATCACTGTGGATGTCGAGCTTAATACGTATGTATATAAGTGTGTATTAGGGGGTTGTACGTATTAATTGTGTGCATGTGCTTCACGCACTTGCGTCCATATATGGATGAATATATTGGGATTACTATGTGGGTGTAAATTGGGTATGGAGGGGGGAATTTTGTCATTGTATGGGTGTGGGTTTCATTTGTGATAGTGGTTAGTTGGTGATTTGTAGTATGTTCTATATATTTGGGTTAGTTATGTATTATTCTAGTGTGTATAATTGTATACATATAATTGGTGTGAATGGGATTACGCCCATTTTTGGGGATGTATGTGTTTATTTATCCATGTGGGGCGGGAGTGGCTTTAGGTGTATATGCCGAGGCTCACATGCAATTCCAGGTATATCGAATTAAGTGGGCACTTATATTTGTTATGGGTGTGTGTACTTTATTATAACAGACAATACCCAATAAAATCTGTCAATTCAACATACCAAATAAAAAACAAAAACAAAGGGATCTTAAACATTCACACATACATACAAACTCAATAAAAACACCACTAATAACACCCATAACATATAAATATATCCTCCAAAATATATACATTAAAAATGAACTAATTAAAACAAAGAAATATAAATAAAGACTAACTATAATTAAAGCCTAGACAACATAACCAAAAATATATTATCTAAACTAATTTAAACTAAACTAAAGTAACCTAAAAGGGAACTATTATTGCTATTTATCATGAAACTTATTATATAGGTAAAGTAACTTATGTCTGCATTTTATTTTGCGCTCCTCACCAGTATTAAGTAAATTATCATACTTATAAAATAAAATTTCTTTAAACTCATTAGAGCATAAATAACAACAATTAGCTCCTATAGTATATGATTTAGTTTTACAAATTATTTCCAAATTAAACTATAATTAATATTTAGTGATTTAAGACTCCAAATGTACTTACTAAGTCCGGTTGAGTTGATTAAGTTTTTATTTTTAAAAGAATTCATATGTTGTGCGATTCTTAGTTTTATTTTTGAGGAAGTAGAACCTATATAAACCGCTTTTTGTAATTATTATTCTTAAAGTTATTATCATGTAATGTAACTATACATTTATACACTACATCGTTAATATCACAATTATTATTTAATATACAATTAGATTTATCTCTACATGTACAATTAATATAAGTCTTATCATTATTAATATTATTATCAAATAATTTCTTTTTATAAAAATTATTCAGTTTATATTTATTAAATGAAGAAATAATGTTACCAACATTATTAGTGGTAGAGTAACCAACTCCAAAATTATTAAAAGAGAAAATGTTTCTATATTTACGATTATCTCTAATAAATAGTTCTATAACATCTAAAATCTCTTTAATAATATTCGTTTTTACTTGATCTCCATAAGGAACTATTAACCAAATTTTATTCTTATTAACCTTATTATTATTATCATTATTATAAATATATTTATAATTCTTTATTTTATTAAAATTATTATCAGAATTATATCTATGTACAGCATTTAAGGAATTATTAATATTATTAAATTTATCAATATAATTATTATAATAATTATTAAATTTATTTTATTTATATTATTCTTATTTATATTATTATTATTATATTTATTATTATTATTATTATTCTTATTTATATTTTTATCATTTTATTATTTTTATTATAATATCTATTATTTTTACCACTAAACCTAACAAAATTATAATTATTATTAGAAGTATCTCGAAAATTAACAATTAAATCTTTATCACTAATATTATAAAATTTAATATTCCTATTATAACCTGCCCCTCTAAGGGCCTCATTATAATAATTAGCATGTTTATTAAAAATCTCTATATCATAAGAGAGTAATGAAATACGTTTACTTATATTATTAATCAACGATTTTTTAATAGAAAATGGGTGATTACTATTAACATTTATATATCTAAGGTTCTCATTAAGTTTATGATATGGTTGTTTTTACCTGTAATAAGATTAAAATTAACATCTAAATAATTAACATTATAATTCTCCTTATATATAGTAATACTTAAACCATATCTTTTAAAGAAACTATATAGTTTTTTCTTATATACTTCTAGATTCCTATTAGTACAATTCTTTGTAACTAGTAGAAGATCGTCTCTATATAAACCACCCTCTATCTTAAGATTTTCTAATTGGAGTTCAGATAAAAGAAAAATACCTACTAAATCAGTAGCCTGTGCAGAATCTGGTGCTCCCATAGTATATCAAAACAATCTCTAGTATCATTCCTAGCCCATAATTTATTTTTATATTTAATTAGCAATTTCCTAGCCATTTTATTACATTAACTTCTTCCCGTGACATACCCGCTTTATTCATTGCGAAAATAAGCGCTTTATTAACACAATTTCATTAATAGAAGAATAATAATTATCTATATCTATTTGAATAAATTTATAACGATTTTTATCTTTAATATTATTAAACCATTTCAATGTATTATTATTACTAAACCATAATTTTAAATAATTAAGTTTATTTAACTTATCAATATATTTATCTAAAATAAATTTACTTATTTACCTAGATCCGATTTACATGGGCAAATTAATCTAACTTTAGGGTCTGAATAAAAATTATCTTTATGGTCTTTAAGAGTAATTCTGGGGTGCAAAGGTACATAAGGTTCAGTTTTATTATCCAACTCATATTTTAACATTACTACTTTAGAGGCCTTATTAATATTATAAAGAATATCATCTGGAACAATTTTATATTTTTTAATTATTTCTTTCCCTAATAGTTTATCATATAATTTAACATCTAATTTATATAAGTTCCTTGTTTTATCAGATTGTACTATAATACCATCCATATTTCTCATATCTTTAATTTTAATTGCTAAATTCCTTAAATATTCATTATTTCTATTTGGGTATTTATGGAATTCAATATTTTTTACCACCTTATATATATATATATATATATATACACGTATATATATATATACATATATATGTGTGTGTGTAGAGAGAGAGAGAGACATGCGTGTTGAGTTTTTACGTACTGATTATGAGTGTGTATATAAAATAAGTCATTTTCGTTGATGAATATATATAAGTGAATAAATGGCGATAATAAATATTACAATAAATAAAAATATATAATACCTTCACACACACACACAAACACGTGGACACTCACACTTACAAGCATATAGGCGCGGAAATACACGCACACCATGAAAGAACAACACATACATCTACGAGACATGAATTAATGTTATGAAGCAGTCGTAGTATAGTCGGGTTAATGTTTGAAATCCATCACGTTTTAGGTATTTTACTCAATTTTCTGCAAATAATGCTACTGTCAAAATTTAGTGCAGCTGGGGATATAATTTGCATACATTTTATAAATCTACTCCACGCACACACATGCACCAGACACATATACACATACATATACATATTATCTGGAATCTCTCCCTCTCTCTCAGTATGTGTCTATCTATCTATGTTATATGTGCTTACATATACGTATATATTTAAAACGTGTGTGTATGTTTGTATATGTGCATATAAAATTTCCTTCTTGTTCCTTCCTCTTAAATAGATACATAGGTTGAGTAGAACATCATTCTACTTGCTAAGTACAAAATCAAATAGAATTCAGGCCGGGCTCCACAATTCAAAATCGTTGCAATTGGTTGTGGGATTGTGTGTGTGTGCGTGTGTCTTGGCAAGGTAGTGTATCTACAGCTATTGTCTTATTTTATAAATTTTTCATTTTATGCAACCCCACGAATATACGCTACACAATGGTGCGTACATTGAACCTATCGCCCTGTCTTTGCAAAATAAGGAGTAAAGACCACATTTTATGTTGTCCAGCTATTCTTGTGCATATATTCATTGTACCAAAACTCTTATTTAGAAATCCGTTTTGAATTTTGATTCAACTATATCAGCTACGCGCCTTCACTATATATATATATATATTATATATATATATAATATATATATATGTATATGACTTATCGATGCTGTTGTACATATGGTAAATGTCTTTGCAGTTGTCGTTTCTTTGGTATATTTCTTCCCCAAAACATTTATTTTAGTGCTGTTGAGACCACCGGATTAAATAGTACTACCCAGGAGTCGAAACCATAATGATATACGTGAGGCAACTGATGATGGAGGTATGTTGGATTGTTTTTATGGCTGTGTTTGTGTATGTAGAATAGTATCATAAAACATACTTTTGATATACATATATGAAGAGAAAATGAGTAAGAGTAAAATGTATGAGCGAAAGAGAGATTTAAATTAAAACGTACCTTGCCTCATGGCTCAAGTTTACGGCCACTGCAACATTAAGGTGTGAGCAATGTGCGTGTGTGAGCAATGTGTGTGTGTGTGTGTGTGTGTGTGTGTGAATGTATGTGTGTGTCTGAATCTGCGTGTATGTTGTGTGATGGTTCTGTGTATTAAGCCTTACTAAAATAAACTACACTGTAGATGTAATGGTTATGATCACAAGCTTTTTGTGACCTTAATCAAAATATTAGACAGCATTAGGATCATGCTAATGCAATTATACCGCTTCACTAAGTCCCATTATCATTTCCCTCCTCAAAATTTTCATCTCTTCATCCCCTTTTTTCCCCTTGCATACCAACGGAATATCATAATCGGTATTTCCCTGCAACAATCCAGAATAATACCAAAAAGTTATATGTACATTCCCTTTTCAAATATTGAATGTTGTATCGCTGTGAAATTCGAATTACGTTTAGGTCTTGGTTGTAAAACCTACAAATTAGTTCCTATGATAATTAGATGAGTCAAAGTGGAGCTGCTACGCACCTATTATTGCAACAAAAATAACGTTTTATATATCCTCAACTTGGCATGTTATCAAAGCACGGCCTTCCTATGCGCCATATATTGTTCTAAATAAAAAATGTAAGTAAAAAATATATGAATTATTATGTATTTATATATTTTCCTTTCTATATCTGTTGTACATTATTAACTCGTACTCAGCTGGATACGACGAAGACGACGGTTTTAACTGATCCGATCAACGGAACGACCTGCTCGTGAAATCAAATTACAATACTTTGAAGTATAGGTGGAGCTAAATTTTACCCGCTAAATGGACTGTAGTAACGCGAATACTCAAGGACGGAACGTGCCACCTGAATCGAACTCAGAAAGTTACGACCCTGAACCGGTTACCTTAACCACTTGGTGTCTTCAGAGATTACTATCAAACATTCTTTTCTACTCCAAGCACAAGGCTGGAAATTTAAGGGATGGGGCCTTTCAATTATATCGATAACATTACACAACGGGTACTTAATTTATAGAACCCCAAAGGATGAAAAGTAAATTCGACCTTGGCGAAATTTGATCTCAGAATGTAAAGACAGACGAAATACCTATTTCTATTTCTTTACTACCCACAAGGGACTAAACACACAGAGGACAAA
>NC_043002.1:61960973-61968473 GCF_006345805.1 Octopus sinensis | reverse complement strand
GTCTTTTAAGCTGGCAGAAACGTTAGCGCGCCGGGCGAAATGCTTAGCGCTATTTCGTCTGCCGTTACGTTCTGAGGTCAAAATCCGCCGAGGTCGACTTTGCCTTTCATCCTTTCGGGGTCGATAAATTAAGTACCATGTTACGCAATGGGGTCGATGTAATCGACTTAATCCCTTTGTCTGTCCTTGTTTGTCCTCTCTATGTTTAGCCCCTTGTGGGCAATAAAAAAAAAATTATACAATACCGAAAGCAATGATTGCTTATTATGAGATGCGCGCGCACATACACACACTTGGAACACATTCATACAAACATACATACATACATACATACATACATACATACATGCATACATACATACATACATACATACATACATACATACATACATACATACATACATTCATACATAAATACGTACATACATGTATATATATGTTTGTCTGTCCTTGTTCGTATCTGTGTTTATTTCCCACTAAGGGCTAAACATAGAGAGGACAAACAAGAACTTACAAACGGATTAAGTCGATTATATGAACCCCAGTGCGTAACTGGTATTTATTTAATCGAACCCGAAAGGATGAAAGACAAAGTCGACCTCGACGGAGTTTGAACTCAGAACGCAGCGGCAGACGAAATACCTATTTATTTACTACCCACAAGGGGCTAAACACAGAGGATATCTTTCGGATATCACCCTCACTTCTTCGATCTCTCTCTTTCCTCCGTTCCCTCCAAATTTATCTCTATAACGTCGTTTGACATACACACATATATATATGCGAGTGTGCGTGTGTGTGTGTTTGTGTGTGAGTGTGCATGTGTGTGTATTTTATATATATGTGTGTATCTATTATAAATTAGGGTATCTACAAGATACCGACATGCTGAAAATAGCAGCCAAAATCTGACTCTAAAACCAATTTAAATGTTCATACAGCACAAGGATAGAAGACAAAAAGACAAAATAAACTAGCAAAATATTACTGGATAATTCCAGATCCCGGATTTGTGGATTTGCGTTAAGAAATGCTTTGCCTCTTCAGTGGAATATACGCAGAAAGTAACATAAATACATATACATATATATATATATATATATATATATATATATATATATACTTTATTTAAAAGCAGCAAAAAATTCAACAAAACCTGCTACTCTGATTTTCACGTTCCCGTGCGTCGGACAGTTTTTGCTATATATATAAAAACTTATGAATACTTACATATACGAACGTATACATACATACATATACATACACACACACACACACACACACACATATATATATATATATATATATAAAATCAAATTAAGGGTGAAAAAATTGGATGTCAATTTAATAACATCAATTTAACACCAAGTGGTTTAGCGCATAAAAAACTGACTTTCAGTAAATATGACAGAGAATCCACTATGTGGACGCTCTAACGCTAAAAATAGACCCGCAATGGTCGAACGAGGGCATTTGAACATAACTGCGAATATAATAGGCCGAACTACTTGTGTTTTTGACTTCATGTTAATATCTGGCGTGCAGTTCGACAAATTATATTTCATGACGAATCTCACTGATGATCTGCGGATTTATTGTGTAAGTAAAATTGCATAATTTATTAGCAGTGAAACAATTGGCTGGGGTTAATTTTTTTTGTTATTTTTCATTTGTCCTGCTCGCTTACGTTCATAGTTGTGCTAAATTTTTCTTGAGAACAATTCTTATTGGTTGAGACCATTGCGGATCTATTTTTAGCGTTAGAGCGTCCACATAGTGGATTCTCTCTCATATTTGTATATATATATATATACATATATATAGAATGTCTGCATATGTGATCGGATTCAGCTGAAAATATGCACACCTAAGTTAAAAGCACTAGCGAGTTTGCATGGCAACTTTAAGTTTGCTCAATTGAAAGGCATCGCCTCGAGGGCAAAATTCCTCATGTTTTAAAATGTGGCCCGCGTAGACCCGGATGAAATCGGGTTATAATACCGAAACAAGTAAAACAATAATAAACTATTTTAATCCGGAGCAAGGCCCGGTATATCTGTCTGATCTATAAAATGAAGAAGGCGAACGTTGATACAAATTGGAATTTTATGTAAAAAGGGGTCTAAATGAGGCTGGAAGGGGATTATAACTTACAGGAGGGAGTAACTTGAGGTGAGAAATTGATTGGGAGACGTTTTGGGGCGCTACAATGGTTGCTTTGGTGTGAAAACTGGGATTTTATTGCTTTTTGCCCGATTTCAATCAAATTTTCAACATGGTAAAGTGGAAGCAGATTTGTAATTTAAACACGGAAATCTAATTTCTTTTATAAATAACAGAGAGTTAGATGGAGAAAGATAAAGAATAAGAGAAAGCGAGGGAGAGTCCGAGAGAAAGGAAGATTAAGAGAGTGGGAAAGTGAGAAATGAGAGAGAAACAAAGAGGGAGAATGTGGCGAGAAGAAACAGAAAGGAAGCAACAGAAAGTAACAAACACACCCTCACCTGCGCGTAGAGCGGGTCACCTTAAGCTAGTCATCTCTATCTATAAAGCTGAAATGCGAAAAGTTTGTTTGTCTGATTTTGCGATTGGAACGGGTTAAGGGGCACTAGATGGGATCGGACTGGCTTCGAAATTTACAGGGACATGTAAAAAGAGACGAGGAAATTAGTGGACTAGGTTAGAAATCTCTATCTCAAAAGCTGTCGTTACTAGGGAAACAAAACCCATACTTTGATAAGTGTTTGTCGTTTCTCTCTTTCGGATATCACCCACTTTTCCTCCGTCTCTCTCTCGTTCCTCTCTTCCCTCCACGTTCTCTCTATGACGACGTTTGACAGCTTCGCCGTCTCTCTGTCAACCTTTCTTCCACCACCTCTCTCACTGTACGTCTGTCTATATCTATAGAGAGAAAGCGTTGAAGAGTGACTTCGTTCTTTCTTTCCCCCTCTCACATTTCTTTGCCTTTATTACTCACTTTTCACTTCATATTGCGTCCCTGCGTTTTTTTCTCGACCCTCCTTGTTTCTTCTGTCCATCTTCTTCTGCGGCGCTCTCTCTCTTCTCTTCCTCTTCCTTAATTCATTGTTCCTCTTTTTCTCTCTCTTCTCTTCTCACGTGACCGATACTGCTAGCCCTCTTTTTGCGTCTGACTGTGGTCACTGCTACGTCGATATTCCTTCCTATGTTTCTGAAAGTCTTGTATCTCTGACGTAAGGTTTCATTTCCACGTACGCCACCGGAATTCAATTCGTCTCCAGTCGAAAATCACCTGTTGTTATGTCCTGTTATCATTATTATTATTATTATTATTATATTATTATTATTATTATTATTATTATTATTATTGTTATTATTAATTTTATTGTATTTTGTATTTATATTCGTGTAACATCGTCTGTTTTTACGTCCTTGTTTTGCTATACATTCGATGCTTTCTTCCAAGGAATCTAATGCTCTCCGCTTAGATTTTCCTTAGGGCTGGCCAGATTGGAGCAATCTCAAGATTAATCAGCTGAAATTGCGAAGATGATCCGGTTCTTGACTGAGGATAGAAAGCTTCGAATGACTCATCCTTGTTTTTTTGTATTGTCTATATGGATGTTTTGTTGTCCCTTTTTGTATCACCTAGTTTTCTGAATGTTTTGCGTTCTTGTCCCATTTGATATATATATATATCCTCGGCTCGGTGTATGATGCGTTTTCGATTACTTAGTAAATGAAAAATGTATGGTAAATTAACATACGGTATAATGTATACTGAGGGTAAAACCATACGGAGACAAACACAGGAGGTCCTTATTTCTTGACCAGTTATCAACTAATTGTTAATACTCACTTTCGTGGCCTTTAATGATAAAACTGGGAGCTTCGCAATTGGCGGCGCCCGCAAAAAATGTATGCATCAATAATTAATTTTCAGCCAATCACCAAATTTAATCAGTGCCTACTCGCCCTACTCTTGTTTGTATCTACACATCGGGGTTTACTTGGAGAACTTAGTACTGTAGTGGAAGGTAGTCCTTCGGCATGGGCACAGTCCGATGAATAAAGTTAAATTTGAAAGATAAATGCGCGCAAAACAAAGATATATATGTCTTTGATATTTTGTGTGCGTGTGTATGTGTGAGTGTGTGTGTGTGTGTGGTTATGTATGTGCGCATGTGCGTCTGTGTAAGCGCACGCGCCTGAGATAGAGGGAGAGAGGGAGAGAGAGAAAAGAGAGACATACAGATTTGTACCTACCTCATAGTTGAGTGACATTATATAATGTATACAATCGTCACATACATACAGAATCATAGTACCAAGCTGTCAGAAGAGCAAATTTAGTTAACAGTCAAAACGGAATATTAGTACTGCACTAAAGTGTCTACCTTAATAGCAATTTCATAAGTCAAATCTGTTGATAAACATCGCAAGAAGTTGCACCATTCAATTACTCCAAAACGAAATTTATCGCAATCATTTTGTAGATTGGTCGCGTCACGCATGAACAGTTATTTGGCAGCTATCAGGCCTGTGGGTATCTGATGTTACTATATTCACAATACAGGCACACAAACCACCACACACATACACACACACACACACACACAGATGAGTATATTGTAATATACATGCATATGTATACATAGGCTCTGGCGTGGTAAGCAGCTTGCTTCCCAACCCCATGGTGCTGGGTTCAGTTCGTATTTTTCCATAGTAGAACATTTGCCAGAGACCATATTCACCAATGGCACCAGTGTGGGAAATAAATCCGAGGATATGAAAACACTGGGCCTAATAGCATCTAAATTATTTGAAATGATAACTAATACGAACTGAAGCATGCGGAATATCTCCCAGCTATTCAGGTTCAAAGTGTACAACACTTGTATTCTCCCTGTCGCAACCTCCACCTCGAACATACAGATCTTTAAACGTGGCACTCCGTCGGTTACGACGACGTGAGTTCCAGTTGATCCGATCAACGGAACAGCCTACTCGTAAAATTAACGTGCAAGTAGCTAAGCAGTCCACATACACATGTACCTATTTCTTTACTGCCCACAAGGGGTTACAAACAGAGGGGACAAGCAAGGACAGACAAAATGATTAAGTCGATTATATGGACCCCAGTGCGTAGATGGTACTTAATTTATCGACCCCGAAAAGATGAAAGACAAAGTCGATCTCGGCGGAATTTGAACTCACAACGTAACGGCAGCCGAAATACCGCTAAGCATTTCGCCCGATGTGCTAATGATTCTGCCAGCTCACCGCATTTTATACATATGTACTATTAACGTAGTTCACGGGTAGATTCGGCGTGACACAGGGTGTGTCAGGGCTACAGAAGAGACAAGAAGAAAGAGTGAGAGAAAGTTGTGGGGAAAGAGTACAGCAGAGTTCGCCACCATCACCTGCAGGAGTCTCGTGGAGCTTTAGGTATTTTCGCTCAATAAACGCTCACAACACCCGGTCTGGGTATCGAAATCGCGATCCAACGACTGCGAGTTCGCTGCCATAATCACTAGGCCATTGCGCCTCCACATATAGATCCTTATAACCGAAGATATAAACAGTTGTGAAGCATGTGTGTGCATTTTTTTAACATTTGTACGATCTTCCCAAACAGTTTTACAATGTGTCGATTATTACACTAGTGTATATGTTGTATTCCCTTTCTCGTCTACTGAGATATATAACAACTTACCGCGTTTTAACCTTTTCACTGTTAATATGACGTTAGTCTTAATATTTATTTGTCTGTGTTTCTAATCAGCAATCATCCGCCATCTTCACCTCCTTCAACTTTATCTCTATTCTGTTCGCTTCTATTTCTCACTATTTCTTGCAAAATCTATTAGTTGCAAATCTAGAATTTTTAAATAATTGATTCTCACACTTAACAACACGAAGGAAAATCTATTTCGAAATGTTTCCCTGTGTATTTCATTTTTAATCGTTGAACGTTTACCTTCATTGCACATATTATATCTTTAAGCGTGAATGCGCTACACCACAGAATGACTGCAGCGGTTAATAACACACCGTGTGTTTTTCCAGTGAAGATTGTTTGCATATTGATATTTCATTGCGTTTAAATGTCTTTCTTCCTTGCGGTGGGGCGTCATAATACATTCCATTTAAGTAATATTGTGTACCTATTCTACTGTGACTTTTCTTTCAAATTTCTGCGGTTATGCAAGAAGCATTTTTTTCTTTAAACAGGTGCAGTAAATAAGGAGAAAATCCACAACATATATTTCATTCTTGTTATAAAAATCGAAGAATTCTGCATCAATAAAATGCCTTTAAAGAACATTTAAGCCTATATATTCTGGTTTCGAATGGATGGATATAAAATTATTGAATGCATGAAATCATCATTGCAGAGAATACAGATTTGCTGGTTGGATAATGCCCTTTTCATAACCATCGAACAATCATATTTATCCAGAATTAAGATGAATGCATACACAAAGGTTTGCCAATGATATTTTTAACGCATTATAATTTGGATAATTCATTTACCATATTTCGCTATATTATGTTATTTTACCACTAATATTTCAAAACCGGTTTGAAGCTGCTGCTGCTACTGCTGTTGCTGCTACCACTACTACTACTACTACTACTACTACTACTACTACTACTACTACTACTACTACAACTACTACTACTACTAATAATAATAATAATAATAATAATAATGATACTACTACTACCACCACCACCATCACCACCACCACTACCACCATTACCACCACTACAACTACTACTACTACTAACAGCACCATCATCATTTCTACCACTACTACTACTAATAATAGTAATGATGATGATGATGATGATGACGACGATGATGATACTGTCTACTAAGCACAAGGCCTCCAATTTGGGGGAGAGGATTAGTCGATTTCATTGACCCCAGTACGTAACTGGTACTTAATTTATTAACCCCGAACGGATGACAGTCAATGTCGACCTCAGCGGAATTTGAACTCAGAATTTAAAGACAGACAAAATACGCCAAGCATTTCGCTCAGTGCCTTTATAATAATGATAATCTAAACAAAATTCTGCTTGTCATTGTGTTACTTAGCCAGTCGATAAAGCATTCGCGTGAATAGAGAGAAAGAGGAAGAAAGGCGAGAGAAAAGAAGGAGAGAAAAAGAGGGTGAGAGAAGCTTCAATGACATGAGGTAGAGAGAAAGTTATTGTAACGTTTTCACATGATTAGTTGAAGGGAAAGAGAGGAGAAAGAAAAAGGAGAATAGGATAAGGAGGAAAGAGAGAGAGAGAGAGAAAGAGGCAGAAAGAAAAAGAGGGAGAGTCCATGACGTGAGGTAGAGGAAGCGTAATATTTAATACGTGGTTAAAACAGTTTGTTGAAGGCGGAGGAAAAGAATTACAAATGTAATAGCAGAAGAGTGATGTTCTGATGGTGAGGTTAAAGAATTCCAGACAGAGAGAGGAGAAAGAAGAAGGAGAAGAAAAGGAGAGAGAGGGGAG
>NC_043002.1:61943473-61955973 GCF_006345805.1 Octopus sinensis | reverse complement strand
GCCATGCTGGTTGCAATATAGATGATATTGCTCTAGGAAGGTTGTTATTCTTTATCTCTACACTCCAAATATTTCGATATGTGCGATGAGTGAGATTGGATAGTAGTTTACAGAGAGCGATTTATTCCCCTTTTTAAAGGTAGGAATAATTGACTAGGACAGATTTTGAAGAATAAAATCGGCATCCAGGGATTTCCTCCAGAGATTTGCCAGAGGAGCTGCGCAAGTTGTTACCTACATTCCTACACTCGCAGGGAACCCGTCAGCACTCACTGCTGAATCATGTTTGATTTCTTCCATTCCTGCTAGGATGTCAGTACCGTCGAAGGTTATGTCGGAAAGGACATGTTGAGGATTCAAACAAGCAAAGCTGCTTGATCTCGACTGAATCAGGGTCACTAAAACAGAGCAGTATTGACTTTGCAGAATCTCAGCCATGTCTTTTACATGACTGTGATAGATGCTGTTTCCTTCAACCAGTAGACCGATAGAGGAAACCGTGGTCCTATGTTTTTACAAAGCAGTAAAAACCTCAGAATTATTGTAAATATTTTTAAAAAACCAGGCTTCCTCTGTAGCTCTTAGATCATTTATGAGGATTCTCATACAATCCTGCAGTTGATGCTTCTTTGATTCCAAGGTTCTTGGAGGTGATGTTGATGGTGGTATTTTAGTGTATTGATTTTTCAGTTTCTTCTTTTTATTCTCCTGATGAGCATTTTTCTCTGTTTTGGAATCCTGTATCTAGTGTTATGAGTCGTGAGGATGTGTGTTTTGAGCATGTGTGGGTGACTGTGTCCCCAAATAGTTGCCATGTGTTTGAGTTTGTTGTGGTATTGGAGGAATCAAGAGTGAAGGACCAGTCTATTCGCGATAAGGCTTGAGTAGTCGCACTCCAGTTTGAATTGTGTAAATTCATATTATCAAATGGGTGCAATTGAGTTTGTGACATATGCCTAATTTTTGGATGCTGAAGATCGCGGTTACAGAGTACTATGTCATGTTCGGACAGGCGGGTTCTTTCAACTGCGATGCTATGGATAATGTTACATTGTTTGCTTCAGATTACATCCAAGACACTGGTTGTTTCTGGTTGCTTCGTGGACGAGTTATGACAGGAAAGAATTATCCATAAATTTGAAAAGTAACTCCACTGCTACTTTGCCTAAGCTTGAGTTGAAGATTCTTGGTCTCACAATATTGGCGGACCAATCAACTGAGGCTAGGTTAAAGTCACCCATCATCATAACATTTCCTGATTTACATTACAGGAGGAAAGATTTTATCTTCTCGAGGCACTCTTGAAAATAGTGTAAGGGTTCTTGTGTGGGTCTTTACCTTTGCTGTGTACGGAGACTGTTTCTCAGCAGACGCTGGAGAAAAAGGTCCTTGAAACCTGCACTGAAAGAATCATGGAGAAAAATAGCAACTCCAGCCTTTCTTCAGCCTGCTCCATCAGCGAGAATGGCAGTGAAATCTCTGAGTTTCAGTTCAACCTATCAATGCCGGTCGTTTAGGTGGTTCTCAGTTAGGACAAGGAAAAGGATTGGATGTGAGTGTGCTGCGATCCATCCCTAAACGTACGGTATTTTACATTTTTGAGCCTTGATTGCTGGGTTGATACCTTGCGCATTAAGGAAGAATATTGTTGATAAGGCAACAGCTTCATTGCGTTTATTCAAGATCCGCACATCATGTTTGTTGTTGTTATTGTTGTTGCTTTTCAGTGGCAGTAGCAAAGGTGTTTTTCGCAGTCGGTTGGTAATAGAGGCTGGATACTTCTCTGGATTTCTTTTGCCAGATTCAGCATGGCTAAAAAAAGAAGTTTAGTTTCTAGGATAACTGCAGTTGTTGTTGCAGGGCTGGATGAGGCCGCAATTAATGATATTATTACCTTTGTTTTTCGGTTTGGTTTTCTGTTCCCCGGTTTATGTGTGGGAAATTAACCATTTTTGCTGTAGTAGGTGAGACAGTCTTTATGGTGGTTGGACTTTGTGGAGTTGGGATAAGGAGCAGGTTTGGTGTGAGTGAAATTGTTGTGCGGAGCATTCACAGTATCATTACGTTTCTCAGTACGACTGTCTATATTATACTGACTGAAGAAGTGCGGGACTGTGTCCAGTTTATTTTTTCCCCCACGCTATTAAAAAACGTCATATTAAAAAATGTTTAAACTATAAAGCTTATTTGTATATTAAACATAAATAATAATGCTTAATGTTACAAGATTCGCTTCTGTTTTAAATGTCAACTTCCGTTTGAATTCCATACGTAAACAAATACTTTTTCTTCGCGTTCGTAAAAAATATAATAAGGCGAAAAAATAAAACACAACAAAACACGTAGGTAAATTATTTTTAAAAGTATTGCGTAGTGCAAAAACATAATCCCTATTTATTAGAATTAAATTTTTTAATTTGTTAGACTGCGGTCATGCTGGGTACCATCTCGAATTATTTAATCAATAATATCATCTCCGAACACAATTCTTCGCACATTGTCAGATGTATGTGGCATTTTCAAGAGCGTCAAGAAAAGAAAATATAAAAATATTAACCGGTATAAATGAAAAGGGTCATTTGCTGACAGTTGTATCTGCAAAAAAGAAAAAAAAATGCTACCGTGATGTGAGACATTCATTACTCTATTTTAATTGTATTTAAGTTTCTTTTTAATTGCTAGGAGAGGGACACTAGAAACACTTAAGACATCTGTAAGGGAATATAATGAAACAGCAGTATATCGAAAATCAGCTCTTCATATTGATAAATGTGATTCCTTAATTCCCAGGAGAGAATCTATTTTCAAATTCACTCAAGTGAAGATTCATAAACATTTTCCGTGGACAGTCTCATCTCTTTTCCAATTTTCATTATCGTCTTTTTTTTAAAAATATATCATGGATTATTTTACTGATTATAGAATAAACTATAACAGAGTTTTTGTTCAATTCATGAGCATATTGTCAATTTGCTCTATAATTTATGTATGATATCTATATGTATACATATAATATCAACATTCGCAACACATTCGCCAGCAGAAAACAACCCGGAGGGCAGTTTTTCTGCTAGTATTTACTAATGGAGCGTCTAGTTCCCGGTAAAAGGGCAGCTTTGTTGCAAACATGAAGAAAATAGCGGCAAATATTGGGATCCCATTTTTCTTTTTTGTGTAAGAGGAGTGTGATATGGTTCTCTGATTATAGATGTCCTATAGTTGATGCTTCAAGTTCCTGGGAGGTGAGTGAAAAGACAGTCTTGTCGCAAACACATCCTCCCAGGGAGGAAATTACGGCAGATTTTTGGGTTCTGTTTCGTTTGTGAGGGTGGGATAAGTGGTAAGTTTTTGTTTACGGAAGATTTAGAGGTGATTGGTCCTGGGGATGATGTGGTAAGGGTTATTCTTGGTGCACATAATTGGGCTGAGATGTTAGTCATCCTGTTGCTAGGTTGTAACGGGGAAGGACTGGTAAGGGTTGTGGTGGTTGAGACTGTCCTAGTAGCTGATGATGATGGTGACGGTGACGGCGATGCAATCGATAATCATAGTGATGGTGCTGGTGGTGGTGACGATGGCTATGGTTGCAATGTTGCTTGCGATGAAGATGATGATAGTGATGGCAGTGGTGTTTTTGGTGATGGTAATGATGATGGTAGTGATGTTACTGGTGATAGGTATGAGGAAGTGGTTTTCATAGTAACCATGAAGTGAACAGATTTTGGTATCTGGGCATTAGTCGGTTGGACAGTTAACAGGCCTGTAGCGGTAGGCTGTTTTCGTTTAGTAGAATCGGCGAATATTAAGATGCTCCTTAACGAGGTGGTAGGATTTTGAAATATGCTTGAATTTAGATTCCACTTGTTCTGCTTCTCGATTGCTAAAAAGCGGGACAATTTTAGAAACAGGGTCACTAATGCATAAGCTTTGTGTGTTGGCTTTGTGTGAAAGATCAGGCCATCTGTTTAGTAGAATAACAATTTCACTTTCTTTCGGACTATTTTGCTCTTGGTGATAGTAGTTGCTCACTTTACTTTCGTTCGTTTTGCTAGTAATTAATTAGGATATATTCTCCTTTTTCTCTGATATGGAGAAAAAATAATTTGCAAAGTCAAGGGTGTTTGAGTTATGCGAAATTATGTGGTAATTTTGTATGTGACCGTTAGCTTTAAATAGTGTTATACGAGTGATAGTATGGCGGCGAGGTGGCAGAAACTTTAACGCGCCGGGCGAAATGCTTAGCAGCATTTCGTCTGCCGCTACGTTCTGAGTTCAAATTCCGCCAAGGTCTACTTTGCCTTTCATCCTTTCGGGGTCGATAAATAAAGTACCAGTTACGCACTGGGGGTCGATATAATCGACTTAATCCGTTTGTCTGTCCTTGTTTGTTCTCTGTGTGTTTAGCCCTTTGTGGGTAGTAAAGATATGGTATTTCATCTGTCTTTATGCTCTAAGTTCAAATTTCGCCGAGGTCCACTTTACCTTTCTTCCTTTCGGGGACGATAAATTAAGTACCAGTTGCGTACTGGGGTGGATCTAATCGACGGCATCCCGCAAACATTCGGACCTTGTGCCTAGAGTAGAAAAGGATATACGAGTGATATTTGCAGTAAAGTGATTTTATTCTGTTTGTTATGTGTCTTTTCGACGGATATTTGTTCTTATCTTGTCTGTTGTTAACACAAGGTTTCGGTTGATCTACCCTCCAGCCTTCATCAGGTGTCTTGGAGAACCCAGGTTCAAAATTTCCACCATGACACCTGAAGAAATGTATAAGGTAGAGCCGAAACATTGTGTTAAAAACAAACAAGATGAGGACAAAAATCCTCCGAATGTAAACAATGTAAATAATGTAAATATTGTTCCTTGGATTTTATTTTGTCAAATTTCCGACTTTTCAATCCAGACCAAGAAACAATAGTTTTCTATGCAGCCCAATTCTCTTCGCGTGCATAGGAAATCAGCAGGTTGCTGGCATGTTTCTCAACCTGGGTAAATGCGCGTCCGCCACGCCTCTTCGTCTCTCTGTTAAAGCATCTATGATTTAGAATCTCACCTCCCTGTCCGATTCTGCAAGTGCAAGCAAATTTATTCTCACTAGGCAGGGTTTATGCTTCTACTTGTATTGTACTTGTAAATGATCCAAACGTCTTTATTGTACCTGAGAGAGCAGAGGTGTGAGTGGCTGTAAAAATTTCGCTTTTTCGGGTGATTTTGCCATTGGTTATGCAGGCTGAAGGCTTTGTTGCTTCTAAGGTGATGATAGCATTGGCAGAGTTGTAATTAAGCGTTATGTTAGCATTATTACAGTTTTTGATATTGTTGTTGTCGGCTGCCATTGTAGAACTACTGCCTTTTGTGATGACAGTTGCTGCTGTGTGATGGTTCATCTTTGTCAAGTTTTATTACTGTTGACAGAGTTATTATTGTTGTTATTGTTGTTATTAACGAAGAAGATGATGATGATGATGATGATGATGATGATGATGATGATGATGATGATGATGATGATGTTGACGATGATGATGGTGTTCTTATTTTTATGGTTAACGTTTTAAAGATTTTCGCCTCAACAGTTCTTTAAAAAATGTTTGCAAATTGACTAAAAAAAATTATCCCTTGAGATATTAATCCGAGTTTGTTATGGCGGCCTCCCATTGCTAGTGTCTGTTAATGTTCTAACACTGCTGTCGGCGTTCTACCGTTGACGATGTCTGATAAATACAGACGACGAAGATTAGAAACTGTTGGAGAAATGTGGAAAAGGAAATGCTAGATAACCGTAAGAATTTACATTACAAAGAGTAATTGGTGCACTAAGTTCAACGGGAAAATTAAAACGTTAGATGTTGATGAATAGTGGAATTAAGAGCTGTGTTGTGGATTTACTGAAAATTATACAGTACAGTAAGTAAGATTCCGGAAATCTTAAGAAACGTAATACTAATTAAGTTTACAATAACATTTCTGTATTATTATGTATCACCTTTAAGGCTGAGAGCTGGTAGAGTTGTTAGCATGACAGGCGATATTCTTAGCAATATTTCGTCTGTCTTTACGTTCTGAGTTCAAATTTCGCCGAGGTCGAATTTGCCTTTATCTATTTCGGGGTCGAAAATTAAATACCAGTTGCGTACTGGGGTCGATCTAATCAACTGGCCTCTCCCCCAAAAATTTCGGGTCTTGTTACTAGATTAGAAATGAATATGTATCACCTTTAATAATCCTTTCACCTATAGTCACAAGGCTCGAATCTTTGCGAGGAGGGGGCAGTAGCTTTCATCGACCCCAGTACTATACTGGGATCGTTTCGGTTTGAACGGCAGTTTTTTCTAGCGGTGTCATATGAAATTGTCACCCATAATTATGACCCTAGTATCGAATTATTGCATTTCAATCTGTTTCAGTTTTAGGGTTAGGGGTGGGGGGAAGGTTATCTTTTTTTCTTCACAAATGTAAATAAACCCAAACTGTTTCTTGAACGAGGGCCATATTCATACGGCACAGAATGTTTTTTTTTACCTCAATAGACGTTATTAATTGGTTGAAATTGCAAAAATTGAAGAAAAAAACAACAAATATCTTACAAACTATAGAATTTTCTCAATAAAGCCAAGAGAAAAAGATGTTTTATAAACACATTCTATCAGTATACGAAGTTTAAGTGTTTAGTTACGTGGAAATTATTTTTAAAAACTGCATCCCTATACTGGTACTTATTTTATCGAACCCGGAATTATGAATTGTAAAGTTGACCTCGCGGAATTTCATCTCAGAACGTATAGACGGGCGAATTACCGCTAAGCCGAGCGAAATGCTTAGTGTTATTTCGTCCGTCGCTACGTCCTGAGTTCAAATTTCGCCGAGGTCGACTTAGCCTTTCGTTCTTTTGAGTTCGGTGAAAAGAGTACCAGTTGAGCACTGGGGTCAAACTAATTTGAAACCAATAAGGCGGCGAGCTGGCAGAATCGTTAGCACACCGGGCGAAATTATTAGCGGTATTTCTCTCACCGCTACGTTCTGATTTCAAATTCCGTCAAGTTCGACTTTAACTTTCATCTTTCGAAGTCGATAAAATCACTGGGGTCAATGTAATCGACCAATCCATTCACCCCAAATTTCAGGTCTTGTGCTTACAGTAGAAAGGATTATTATTATTATTATTATTATTATCATCGTCATCATCATCATCAGAATGTATTCTTGTATTGTTCAGAAGTGATCACAACATCATTGACAACATTAAAATATGCAACACAGCACACACACAAAAAAAAACTGTTAGGTTTACATCAATATAAAGGACATGAACATAGCTGAATGATATACCAAAATATATAAGATTAACTTCCAGCCAAAATAATTAACAAGAAACTCTGCCCAATAGCTGAGTAGACTAGCTGGAGTAATTCACCAGCGGCACCTCCAAAAGAAAGCCTAAAGAAAGGCACGTAGTGCTCTCTCACACTTCGTGTACACAGTGATATTCAGCATAACCACTATTAATTTACTTAAAGAACCACTAACATTTTATGAATACTGTGGACAATATTATTAAAAATAAACAATCAATGTTCCGCAGAAGCTTCCAGGAAACTTTTGTATTTTGCTGAAACGAGGAACTCTTAGTAACTATAAACAAGTGAAGCTTCAATAGACAAAACTATATAAGCAACACAGAAATGTGCTCTCTCGGTATGTATATATTCTTCCTTGATATAATGGCATATTTTGTGAAAAAACTGGTGTCTGAACTTTCTCATTTTTGTCTTGTGTATTTTGAGGTGAATAGATGGAAGGAATGTTCCATCCAAAACAGTGAAGGTTCAAATTCTTATCATTCTGATTTCGGTCCTGACAAAAACGCAGAAGAGGAATTCAGTGGGTAGATATTGCAAAAAATAAAAAAAATAATAAAAAAACGTAGTGTGTTCAATAAATGTGCTCTCAATATGTACTCTAAGAATGAAAGGAACTAATTAAAAGTTGAGTTAAATATGTTGAATCTGTAAGCTGAGATCGCATCATCATAACAGAACACACCACATATTTAAATAGATGAATTACATAAAATAAACAAGAGAGAAGAGACAGAGTCGTTTATCTCGGAAAAACTGAGTATTGAAATGAATAATACAACTGAATTTTGAAGTGTTATTATACATATAGGTGCAGGAGTGACTTTGTGGCTAGAAAATTGCTTCCCAACCACATGGTTTCGGGTTCAGTCCCACAGCGTGTCATCTTAGACAAATGTCTTCCACTTTAGCCTCCGGTCGATCAAAGCCTTGTGAGTGCATTTGGTAGGTGAAAACCGAAAGAAGACCGTCGTATGTGCGTGTGTCTGCCTGTTTGTGTCTGTGTTTGTCTCCCCAACATCGTTTGACAACCGATGTTGGTGTGTCTACGTCCCTGTAACTTAGCAGTTCGGCCAGAAAGACCGATAGAATATGTACTGGGCATATAAAGTTCTAGGGTCGATCTGTTCGACTAAAGGCATTGCTCCAGCATGACTGCAGACAAAATAACTGAAACAAATAAAAGACTAGAAGAATGCATGTACAAAGCGTTCTATTTATGATCTAAAGCTTCGGTAATATATATTGATTTCAAATTGTGGCACAAGGCCAGCACTTTCTTGAGAGGGTATAGGTCGTTTACATCGACCCCAGCGATCAGCTGGGACTTATTTTATCCACCCTGAAAGCATGAAAGACAAAGTTGACCTCGTTTGAATTCGAACTCAGTATGTAAATACTGACGAAATGCCGCTAAGCATTTCATCCGGCGTACTAGCTACTCAACAAGTTCGCTGCTTTAGTTTCAGTAATATACATTAAACGTTAAATGAATTAAATGCTTCGTTTAGAAAAAATAATCTCCAAACAAACGACACCAATGGCGACTAATATGTATATCTAAGTCATTGGCAAGCTGGAAAGGACAAGATGCAAGCTAGCGAGAAAGTGTTAAGTTAATACAAACAAAGGAAAACTTGTTAATTTCCTATAGAAGCTGAAGGAAAAATGGTAACAAAAAAATCGTTGTATACAACAGACAGAAATAAGAAATAGCGAAATACAAACTTATTCAAGCGATTTACATTATGATGAAGAATCGGAGCAATTTTTTGAAGAAAATGAAGATATGAAAAATTCTATTTCCGAAATATTAAAAAGGAGAAATTGATAGAAAACCACATCGTGGCAAATATTTTGCAAAGTTTGACAGTTACAATGTAGATCAGTGTGAAATGCAATAGTGACACATAGGCTCTGGACTTCATGTAATGTTGGTAGGTATTTATGTTATGCATATAATCATATATTCAAACATATGATGATGATGATGATAATAATAATAATAATAATAATAATAATAATAATAATAATAATAATAATAATAATAATAATAATAATAATAATGATAATAGGAATGATCAAGAAGGGAACCGAAAATTATATGAGAATGATCCCTGGCTTACCATCCCTGCAAGAAGTGCAAAAGATTGTCTTAACTGGTACATCACACGTATTGAGAAGAGCATTGTCGATGTGAGAACTGTTGCTGCTCATGTATTTTAATTTAACTTAAAAAAAAAAAAAATGAACGAACTACTGAGTTTGGTTTAATGGCCTACCAATGTATACTATGAGTTTCTTTGCCCTAGGAGTCGGGAAGACACTCGGCAAGAAATGGAAGCAAATTTGAAAGAAGAAAAAAAAAATAATAATAACAATAATAATAATAATAATAATAATAATAATAATGATAATAATAATAATAATAATAATAATAATAATAAGACTAAAACAATACCTGTTGTCATAGGTGCCCTGGGAATGATAGCAAAAGGGGCTGATAGCTACCTAACTCAGATACCAGGAAACCCAAAATGGCAGAAATTCAAAAGATAGTGCTCATGGGAACTGCTCATATCCTATGCAAAATACCTTCTATGTAATCTCAAGGTTTAAAACAAACATAATTTTCGTTTTTTTTTAGACATTCATTAGTACAACACCAAAAACTCCCCCCAAAATATATGGTACACTAGGCATAACAACAACATGAACTTCCAACCTGTTGTCTCTTGAGGTCTCTGGGTGAGACTTGGAGCCAACTTGTACAAATATAAAGCAAAACTCAAACATATAATAATAATAATAATAATAATAATAATAATAATAATAATAATAATAATAATAATAATATGCAAATTTCAAATACAGAATTGTTATTGACCAGAAAGTAATAATTAATCACAGAACACATCTGTGCGGAATGATTGGTACAATAAGACATGGTTCATGACTTTGCTAAAGCTGTTATGCACATTAAGACAGCGAGCTGGCTGAATCGTTAGCACACTGGGAAAACGATTAGCGGCATTTCATCCGTCTTTATGATCTGCGGTCAAATGCCGCGATGGTGAACTTTGCATTTCATCACTTCGGGACCGATAGAATAAGCCCTAGTTAAACAAAGGGCTCAACGTAATCGACTTATCCTATCACCGAAATTACAAAGTCACAAAAGAACGCTAACATAATTTGTTTACGTAAAGCTGTGGTAATGTGTCAAATTTAAAATTGGTTCGTGCATGCCTATGTGAGTGTGTGTTCGGAGAGGAGAGAGGGAGTGACAGACAGACAAAGTGTGAGAGAAAGACAGGGAGATCTCTATTGTCACTGAGACATAATGATGATTGCACTGACCAATGTAGAGACCGTTGGACATAGACTTACCCCGTAGTGGACTATAGGGAGGTTTCTTGGAACTAATTTCCTGTGAGTTAATTTGTTTACTTTTACGTAAGTTTTCTCCGTTAACATAGGTTTGACCTTTTATATTTATGATAGTATTTTCTTTATATAGAGCTTCTTGATAAATTTTCTTTTTTAATACCCTGACACCCGCCTCCTAATTGTACTCCGCCCTCGATAATAGTTTGGAGATTCCCTACTCTTTTGATAGCTCACTCTCACATCTACACTCTTTGAGCCCTGATGGTAAATAATTATGTGCACTGAACATATTGGGCTTCTAGTCTTTTTGTCTAAGTCATGTTTTCTTTCCTTTTCCTTCTTCCTTTTCTTTATATTATATGCTCTTGTTTTTCACTCTGATGAAGATCTGTTACCTTAATTCGAATGCCCCATGAAGATAAAGAATTTTATTCCCGCACTTATGTGTAGACTACATTCTGGTATTTTGATCAGAAACAGCTGTTAGATTTGTTATGTCTTGCATTGTATCAATAAATATGCTTTAAAATGTGGTCCTATCGATGCGTTGGTTAAGCTATACTTTTCTCCATTTTTTAATTATATAAATATATTAATACAGACACGAATAAATTAGCAAGTGTATATAGCTTCCACACATTTCTAATATTTTTATATGTTTTTGTGACCATCTCCATGTCTACCTTCCTTGCGTCAATGATAATTGTAAGCTTCCAAATGAGATCTAACACTGTAATTAACCTGTATTAGTGTTCATCAGACTACTATATAAGTTATCCGCGTCCCCTTTTAAGTGAAAACTGTGTAATTGGAGGGCTAACCCTCTGATATTTCCAACAGTAAAGCCGTCAACCTGTTTTAATGTATTTGAAATATCGTGTAGAGATGAAGGTATGACTGGGGTTAAGAAGCGTGCTTTGTAACCATTTGGTTTCGGGTTCATTACCCCTGCATGACACATTGGGCAAGTGCTTTGTGAGTGAATTCGGTAGAAGAAAACTTTGTGGCAGCCCGTCTTACATACATACATACATATATACACACATTAGCCCGTCTTACATACATACATACATACATACATACATACATACATACATACATACATACATACATACATACATACACACACACGTACATATGTATGTGTAATTGTATAATGATATATCATAATAATATTTATTTTCTGATTTGAAGCGACAAATCGAACCCACAAATCAGCCTTCTTCGGGTCCATGCACATACGATTGGCCAAACACCCATCAGAATCATTTGTTTGTATTTAAAAATTGTCGCTTCAAATCAGAGAATATATTATTATGATATATTCTTATACGGTTAATTATTATACCGTGAGTCTCCGGAATTTACAAAGACATTCGGATTTGTTTATAAATATCATTTGTTATATACATATATACATTGTCTGTGTGTATATGAGTGTGTGTGTATGTGTCCCAATGTATATGTTTTTATGCATATGTATGTTTACGTTTCTACTCTCTTCACCACTTGACAACAGACGTAAGCATTTTTATGTCCCTCAAAACTAGAGGCGAATGACACCGATATAATAATTACAAGACTTTAAAAACATAACCCGTGATGGATTTTTTGAGTGAATCCACCAAGATTGTGCACGAGCATTACCGCAATCAATGACTGAAACAAGTAAAAGATACATACTTACCAATTCTTAATATATTAGTAAGAACCGAAAATCTACAGCCACCAGAAAGTACACATAAATACTTA
>NC_043002.1:61903473-61938473 GCF_006345805.1 Octopus sinensis | reverse complement strand
AGGTAATGATGTCAAGAAGACCGAGAGGTGTCAAGCAATGCAAAGTAAGTGCTGTGAATAGACTATAGTTAAGCTACTGGTTCGGTGATTATGTGAATGAGGAGTCCAACATAGGTCATACATCAGCATGCCTATAAAATTAACAGAATGAGCAAAAACCCAAGGTTGTGAAAGATTTCAGAACATTTATAAAGAGAAGGTCTTACAGCTGTATTATTATTATATCCCTGCATATCTCACGTCTGTTTTCATTCCTCCACTTCACTCTCTATTTCATATCCTCTCTAGAATAACTATTGCTTAACCATTTTCTCGCACCGTCTCCAATGACGGGATATATAAAATCTCCCGGAAACAACTGAAAGACTTCTTTATAAATGTTCTGAGATTTTATATAATTTTATATCATTAATTTATATATATATATCGATGCACAGATCATAACGCCCGGTGTTTTTTTGAGTGGTAGGTCCCATTATCCACCAGAGGCTGCGCGCTTGCCGGATCCATCTAACCATCCCCGGGTGCAGGTATATATATATATATATATATATATATATATATATATATATATATATATATATATATATATATATATATATACATATAATTCCACCCAGGTTGGCTTTGTCTTTCATCCTATCGCGGTCGATTAATTAAGTACCAGTATTTCAAGGTAGCGATGTAATGACTTAGTCGCTCCCCCAATATTTCTAGTGGTATGCCAAAATTCAGAATCATTGTTAGAAATCCTACACGACGGCGAGCTTACCGAGTCTGTAGCACGCCCAGATATGCTTAGCGACTTTTTGTATTTCTTTAGGTTCTGGGTTAAAATTTCGAAAATACCAACTTTCCTTTCATCGCTTTGGGAGTCGATAAATTAAGAAACAATTGAGAATAGGGGTTTATTTAATCGATTTACCGTCCCCCTCTCAAGAGCTTACTGTGTGCCAAAATTGGAAAGAAAAATAATGAATTCTTGGTGACGTCTATGAGGAGAAAATATATAGAGTTCGATTCTCTTGTTGGATTGTTCGCGGATTGTTTACCCTAGTCTAACGTTATGATATTTTCGATATTAGCAGCATTTATGGTTGTCTCATAGGCTCAAAAAAGTGTAATCATTTCTGGAGGTGATTATATCATACACTTTTGCATAAAATGGGTCCGGCAAAATATATAGTAATATACAGTTCTATATTTAAGAGATAGGGAATTATGTACATTATTCACAATATTTACATTACTTACATTTGACGGAAATTTGTCGTTATCTTGTTTGTTGTCTATACAACGTTTCTGCTGATATATCCTAGAAACTTCATCAGGTGTCTCGAAGAAATTTGGAGCTTGGGTTTTCATTCCTAAAGTATTTTACGATGATATTGATATTATTATTATTATTATTATTATTATTATTATTATTATTATTATTATTATTATCATTCAGTAGTTTTATTTTTATAGCGTGCTTTCACTTCACTACCGAGCGCAGCTCTGTGTGCCTTAGGTATGTGCTGTGATTTGTTGTGATGCTCTGATGGTTATTGTATGGAAAGTGTTCTGCGTAGGATGTGTGCAGTGCCTAGTAGTGTAATTTTCTGTATGTTATATGTGTTTGTAAGTCCTGGTGTTTTTGTTATGTATTTGTCTGAATATTTTTTATCATGCCTAATGCACATACTATGATAGGAATTTTTCTGTTTTTAGATTCCACATTCTGGTTACCTCTATTTCCAGGTCTTTGTAATTTGAAAGTTTCTCCATTTCTTTTAGAGACAGTTGTCATCTGCCGGTATTGATACATCAATTAGAAAGCATTTTTTTTCTTCATGATCTCTGACAACTATATCTAGTCTGTTGGCCTTAATTTCTCTATCTGTGTGTTTCGGCATATCCCAGAGTATGGTTGCTTTCTCGTTTTCTGTGACCTTTTCTGGTGTGTGCCTATACCATCTTTTTTCTGTTGTTATTCCATAATGTTGGCATAGCTTCCAGTGTATGTAGGTTCCAACTCTGTCATGTCTGTGAATATATTCCTTCTTAGCCAGGACTGGGCAGCCAGAGATAATATGATTTATTGTTTCTTGTCCATCTCCACATATTCTGCAGTTACTTGTTATATTTCTTTTCATTACATGGTTTTGGTAATTTCTGGTACGGAGGCTTTGGTCTTGTGCTGCAATTAAAAATCCCTCTGTCTCTGCTTTGAGTCCTGAGCTTCTCAACCATTGCTGGGATTTTTCTTTGTCTATTTCTTTTGCGTTTAGTTTAGTGCAGTATTTACCATGAAGGGGCTTTTCTTGCCATCGTTTTATCGTGGTTCGTTGCTGTTCTGTTTTTAGTTTGGATTTCATTTGTTTTATAGCTTTTGTTGTTTCTTCTTCTTCTTCTTCTTCTTCTTCTTCTCTTCTTCTTCTTCTTCTTCTTCTTCTTCTTCTTCTTCTTCTTCTTCTTCTTCTTCTTCTTCTTCTTCTTCTTCTTCTTCTTCTTCTTCTTCTTCCTCTTCTTCTTCATATTTATTAGGTGGTATGATTTCTTCTTTGTATTTGTCACCTTCCTTAAATACTGAGAACTGTTTTTTGTTTTGCTCGTGTTTTGCCGCTATTTGTATCAGTTTTCCTTCCTTCTGAAGTAGATATTGTTGCAGTCCTATGGTGGTTATTTTATAGTAGTTTTCCAGCTGTATAAGGCCTCTACCACCTACTATACGTTGTATGTATAGTCTTTCTATGTCAGATTTTGGGTGATGCATCCTAGATCCTGTCATTATTTCTCTTGTTTTCCTATCTATTTTGGTCAGTTCATTTAGTTTCCAGTTAAGGATATTGTAGCTGTAACTTATAACTGGGACAGCTAAAGTGTTAATACCTATTATCTTGTTTTTAGCATTGAGCTCTGTTTTTAATATTGATCTAACTCGTCTATAATATTCTTTTTTTTATTTTCTATGTCATTTGTGTGTGTTGTGTCTTATCTAGTTCATGGATTCCTAAGTATTTGTAAGTTTGGCTTTGGTCTAATTCTTTTATTTCATTGGTTTTATCTAGCGTGATGTTACTACTCTTAACTAGTTATCCTCTTTTCATGGTTACTTTGGCGCATTTTTCTAATCCAAGTTTCATTTCTATTTCTTTGGTAAATCCATGAACTGTCTTTAATAGTGTTTCCAGCTGTTAATCATTTGCAGCGTATAGTTTTAGGTCATCCATATATAAAAGGTGGCTGATCGTTTTGCCGTAACATTTATATCCGCATCCAGTTCTATTTAGCATATCAGATAGAGGTGACAGTGCCAAGCAGAAAAGGAGTGGAGAGAGCGTGTCTCCCTGGAATATTCCTCTTCTAATGGGGATGGCTTTGGTTTTCATGTGTCCCTCTTTTGTTTGGAGCTATAGCACGGTTTGCCATTTATTCATAGAGTGCCCTATGAATTTTATAAGGGTTGGTGCTACTTTGTTAATGGCTAGTGTTTCAAAGATCCATGTGTGGGGGATGCAATCAAACGCCCTTTTGTAATCGATCCAGGCCATACTGAAGCCTTTCTTCTTTCTGTGGCTATCTTCAGTTATGGCTTTATTAATCATTAGTTGATCTTTACAGCCATATGAGCCTTTGCGGCATACTTTCTGCTCTTCTGCTCTATTATTGTTATTATTATTATTATTATTATTATTATTATTATTATTATTATTATTATAACATCGAAAAATACCTTAGTATTGAGAACCCCTGTTCGAAATTTCCCCAAGACATCTGATAAAGGCTGGAGGGTATATCAGCCGAAACGCTGTTTTAACAACACACGAGATGAAAACAAATATCCAAATGTAAATCATGTAAATAGTAATATGTCCATCCAGTTTAGTTTCACTTAAGACATATCACTGCAATTTCCAGAGATCTAACTTCCTCATAATATCATAGTATGCCATTCATATATTGGTTTCAAATTTTGGAACAAGGCCAGTGTTCAACTCGTATTATTTTATTGACTCTGAAAGGACGAAAATGAAAGTCGACCTCGGCGGAATTTGAACTCAGAACGTAAAGTCACACGAAAATCTACTAAGTATTGTACACCACATACTTACGATTCAGTCAGCTTGCCGACTTATACCAGTCATATATAGATATAAAAATGAAACTTTTCCTTCATTGCTGTATGTAATACTGAGCCAATCAATATTTTTTATACTTAATCATTTTTGCAACTTTACTACTTATCAAATTCATTCCTCACGTTACAAGAATTTTTCATTCTTTAATTTGATTACTGCTGCTGCGAATAATTCTTTTTCCTCTTTTCACCACGAAGAGAGGTGATGCCAATGTCATGTCAATTTACTGGGCCTCTGAGACTGGTGGAAGTGAGTGTGGAAGGTATCGCAACACGAGAGACTAGGATCATATACTTTCAACAGAATGGATCTAGTAATGTCAGATATGGCACTATGTGATTGCGAACAAATTGGCAACAGATTAACTGACGTTCCATAAAATATATTACATTGTGAGTGGATTTGGTAGACGGAAACTGAAAGAGTCAAGTAGTATATGTGTGTGTTTTTGTGTGTGTGTATGTATCTATCTGTCTGTCTATCTGTATATCTCTCTATCTATCCTTCTATCTATCTATCTATCTATCTATCTATCTATCTATCTATCTATCTATCTATATATATATATATATATACGTACATACATACACACACACACACACATATATATATTTGAGTAGTTGAATGAATTATCTTGTTATGGATAATTCGGTTAACCGATACCTGGGTAGCAAATTCACATCAGAGAAGACACGTTTGAAGTTACGTGCTTTCGTGTGGAAATTTATATGTTTTTTTTTACATATAAATATATGAAAGAATGGAGTTGAACGACGAATTAACAAGATTCCTTTATTTTCGACATATGTTTCGAAGGCTGCATATTCCTAATTGTGAAGGAATAAGGAGTATATTATGCCGCTTTCTCATCAGGAAAAGCAAGGAACTTACGTCAACAACAAGATGCACAAAAAACTTTTAGATGACTGCTCACACGGAGCCCATAGTGATAATGTTTATCACTAGGGGCTCCGTGTGAGCATTCATCTAAAAGTTTTTTGTGCATCTTGTTGTTGACATAAGTTCCTTGCTTTTCCTGATGAGAAAGCGGCATAATATACTCCTTATTCCTTCACAATTAGGAATATGTAGCCTTCGAAACATATGTCGAAAATAAAGGAATTTTGTTAATTCGTCGTTCAACTCCATTCTTTCATATATTTACACAAATATATATATATATATATACATATATGCATAAATATATATATATATATATATATATATATATATATGTGTGTGTGTGTGTGTGTGTGGTGTGTGTGTGTGTGTGTATGGATGTATGTATGTATATGTATAGCTGGTGAAAGATAAATATTATTTACTATATGTTCTTATGTGCTACCATTAGTTTTATGTGCTGAGCACTGCACACTCATCAGACACTGTCAACATGGTATAATGAAGTAAAAGTGGGACAATAGGATGAGAGAAAAAGCGAGAAAAGGAGAGAAAGAAGTAGATATAAAAGGTAGAAGGCTGAAAAACAGGAAACAAACGCGAAATAGAGAGAAGAGAAAGCGGGAATTCGATCTTTCTCTCGACCTGAACTCCTCCCTTATAAACCTTACCATAAGCTCAACGAGAAACTTTTCTATATACATAAACACACTTGTCACCCTGTTGTAGTGTTTAAAAACCTGATAGCTAACATTAGGAACAGGGTACCAAACTTCTCTTTAAATATATTTGCCAGAAATTAGATCCCTACTACAATAATGCTTTAAACAATAGTGGCATTAAGGTTAGGTTAATATATAACCTTTCAAATAGTAACCGGAATAATAATAATAGATGTAAAAATAGATTTAGGAAAATTATTTGGTTTGCTCCCCACCCTTTTTCCTTTAAATAAAAAACTAATATGTTTAAAAGATTGCTGTCTCTCCTAGACAAACATTTTCAGAGAATCACGGGTAGAGGAAAATATGTAACAGTCATTCAGTGAAATTATCATATAGCTGCTGACCCAATATGTAAAGCGTCATTACGAGGGAACAACAGCATGGGCCCACTCACAGTTGTAACTGTCAAGATCCAGGAATCTGTTCACTTGAATAGTTATGTGTGATTAAGTCCGGCAAATGTTACAGCAATGCTTGTTGAAGACACAACCGATAAGAAGAGCTATATCGGACTATTTGAAAGCGAATTCAAAAATTGCTATGCTAATCACATATCTTCCTTCCGACACATTAACAAAAATAAAGATACTGCGATGGCTAGCCACGTATGGGGTTTGAAGTAGAACGCCATACCAATACGATAGAGTGGAAAATAGTTGAAAAGTCCACATGATATATTAAGATATCCACATATGTTAATGAAAAAAGACAAAAAAGCATATGTGAGCTATGCGTAGCAGAAAGGACTCTGACCCTTTCAGATCTAAAAAATCTGACACACTACTGAATTCTAGACCCGAAACATTTCAGCGGTTGTTACCGTATGGCTAAGTTGCTGTTAACAAATTGAAAAGTACCACCCACTCCGGATCTCACAACTCTAAGCCATTATCTTTTCAGAGTTTATGGTCTCAGGGGAAATAAATCTAATTCTCTCTTTTTGCTTCTTCCTGCTTTCTATTTTGTTTTCCAGTTTTTCAACCTTCCACTTTTAAAGTCTACTTCTTTCTCGTCTTTTCTCGCTATTTCTCTCATCCTACCATCCCATTTTTAGTTCGTTATATCATGTGAGCAGAGTCTGATGATTGTGCAAATTCACAAGACATTTTATAAAAGTACTGTTCAGCATGGTCTGAGCACAAGAAAATACCAGTAACACATAAAAACAAATATTGTGTTTATTAAATAATATATATATTTGTGTGTGTGTGTGTATAACGAGAGAAAGGGAGAGAGAGAGAGAGAGAGAGAGAGAGAGAACTGTCAAGTAATCTTCATAACAGGATAGAGGTCTTCTCCGAGCCATATACACTCGTAATTTTGCCGGATTTTCTGTCATATATATTCCCTACTGGTCTGCCGCACGAATACTCTTTCTTGCCAGCTAACTAAACTGGAGCAACGTGAAATAAAGTGTTTTGCTCAAGAACACAATGCGTCGTTAAGTCCTGGAATCGAAACCACAATTTTATGATCATGTGTCTAACGCCGTAACTTCTAAGGAAGTAATCTATATGTGACTCCTATCAGTATAATAAATGCTGAAGTAGAGTATTTAGTAAGCACATAGATTAATTCATTGAAATAATCTCTCCATACGACCCAGAGGATAAATTATTTGTTAAGTAGTTAAATCAAATCAGGTGGGATTTCATTATTTGTTTCTAATGCAGATGAACCGTCGTACCTTCCGCGGATTATGTGGATTTTGTCGCTTGAGATCCGAAGCTTGATAGTGGAAGAAATGTAATTTAGTTAAAAAGACGTCAACCTCAAACACTTTAGCTGGTTCTTCGATATTATGTAATTGCTGTACTAGCGATTATTTGATTAAAATAGTGTTGACATAATATATTGAAGAAATATAGTTATTCCTTTAACCTACGTAAAATAAAAGAATCCTATATAAACGCTTGCTTCAAACAATTTTGTTTCTATAAGCTTGACTTAGAGAGGGATTTTAGTGATATTATATCAAAGGTTGGAAGTTTAAAAAGAAATGCATACGATATTTTCTGAAGGGAGATCTGTAAAAGGAACGAGTCAGTAAAATGCCTTTTTAGTATTCAGTTAGATATTTATAAGTTCTGACTTCAAACCTGCCAAGGTCAGAAATGTCTTTGTTCCCCATAAAGTAAGCTGAAATCAGAAACAGTCATAATTTATTTATTGAGAGTACCTTTGCCACACTGTGAAACAAAAGAAAATTAATATTTACTTATCGTGCAAGAGAAAAGCGAAGTAATACGATAAAATCACGGTTTGATGTCACAACGACACTGTTTATATATAAACTGGTAAAGAATTCGTCTAGAATATCTTTCTTATTCCACAATCTCCAGAACTTTCCATTTCACAGCTAATGCTTTTATGGAAGTTGTGGACGGCACAAGTTCCAATTTCATGGTTAATGATATGTTTGAAGTCTTGCTTCCCAGATCTTTCTATGTCTCGATTTCTCCTCCTCACAACCACAATATGGAGATTTCGTGCATATTGAAACTGTAACTAATAAATTATAGGGTGATAGAAGTTTATTGCTGCTAGCTTTGCAATTGCAGAAATTAAAGCGATGGAAGGGAATGAGATATTTATAATAGAGTAGCATAGAGTAATTATTCAATATTCTGGATATTTATGCTGATTTTGACGGTTAGTGTTCTTGCTTTGTAGTACCAAGTTAAATGTGTCCATCTCTCAGAATCAATAGGGCATTGGTTAGATATCTTCTATCATTTGTTTTAGTATTCGTTTCAGTTGCGGCCATGTTGGAGCACTTCAGTGGAATATTTTAATCGATCGATCGACATCACTATTAATTTGTTTTAAAATCTAGTATTTATTCTATCGCTTCTCTTTCTCTGAACCACTAAGTTACGGGGAGGAGAACAAAGCAATGATGGTTACCAAGTGATAGGCAAATACAGATACAAAGGCAAAGACACACACACAAACACACGCATATATATATATATATATACGATGGGCTTCTACACAGTTTCCGTATACTACATTCATTCACAAGGCATTGGGTGGCAAGAAGCTGTAGTAGAACACGTTTTCTCAAGGTGTCATGCTTCTTACGGTCTTAGTCATGCCTGCACCTGGGAAATCTTGTGAAATTTGTTGTAGCGATTTGGGTTCAAATGGAGATGCGGTTTATTTGCATTGATTACTTTCAGGGTTTCGGGGTAGGTAATTAAAAATATAGTCAAAGATTAGGCTTTGTTTCTTATCTATCACTCTCACCCTTTTCTCTCTCTCTCTCTCTCTCTCTCTCTCTCTCTCTCTCTCTCTCTCTAAATCGTCCACTAGATTGATGCCGAGAGATCTGCCTTCTCATCAGAGACTCACTGATATTTTCTGCGGTACACTGTATATTATCTAAGGAAGAAAGTTCACGATTTTGGCCCTATGGCTAATCACGTATTCCAGTGGCACTCAAACGATGAGACACTATTCGAATTTATTATCTGTTATTGTTTGTTTTCATATATTTTAATAATTTTGGGGTTTAGACAATCCATTTTAATGGTGAAGAGTCGTCAAAACTATTGGTTAAAATTTTGCAATATGAATAAAATAAACATAATAAAATCTTGTTTTGCTTTATATTTTTTCTAAATCGTTAACTTCAACACAAGGTATTTGAATATTTGTATACGATTTCCGCCAATAGTATTTTCGTTTGAACATATTGAACATATTGAGATACAAATATTTAGATATCAATGAGTTGAATGCTGTATATGATGCCGATATCAACAAGTCCAAATACAAGACAGGAGGAATTACAACCGTGTTTCGTGGTCTGCTAACACAACAGCTCCTTTATAGGATCCAGATAGCTCAAGACATCATCAGGAAGAACCACGTCCGGTTTCGGCCCCTACTTCTCTAACGTTTTGACGTGGCGGGGCCCTACCTTTCGGAGGTGTTTTCAGCTCTGGTGTTGGGTGCATGTCTTCTTTCTTCTTGTTTCTTCTGTTCCCCGGCCTCTTCAACTAACAGAATTTATTTTCTCATTCCAATATACAATAAGTAATAAATGAACCTCCGAGAAATTTTATACAGTATTTCTAAATACAATGTCTTAAGGCTCAGGCCACAGTTGAAGTTACTAATCTCGTCTTTTATAGAATCACAATATTATGTAGGACTACATCATCAAATATTCGATATTTTCTGAAGGGAGATCTGTAAAAGCACTTAGTTAGATATTTATAAGTTCTGACTTCAAAGCTGCCAAGGTCAGAAATATCTTTGTTCCCCATAAAGTAAGCTGAAATCGGAAACAGTCATAATTTATTTATCGATAATGCCTTTGCTACATAGTGAGACAAAAGAAAATTATTTACTTATCTTTCAGGAGAAAAGCAAAGTAAGGCGATAAAATCTCGGTTTGATGCCCCAGCAACAGTTTCCTTACACAGAGTATTTGTTTTGACTGGTTTGAGAGAAACTGACTGCTATTCCTAGCATGTCAAGTTATCGTAAAGAAATTCCTGTCCTTTTTATTTGGCAAAGTATTATAGACTGGTTAGTAGTGTTTAGACACTCTTATATACGCACTTAGCAAATCATAGTTGTGCAAATAACAAAGAAAAGCAATTTGATGCATCATTTCTTTTTATTATGGCCAAGGCCAAATATAATATAAAGAGAATCTGGCTGAAAAATTGAGATCTGTAGAGTTATGTACCATATGCGTCTGCGGGTGTATGTTGTGGGGACAAGAATTGTTTTCTATTGTTTTTCTTTACGTGAAATTACTTCGATCAAGGCTCATAGTCTTTTATAGAAAGAGTGATAGCAGAAAGAGAGTGTTCTACTGATGTCACTAAAACTCTCTCTATACTTCAACATTTGAACTGCGGAATATAACAGTGCAACTGACCAATTCATAAACGATGTATTGTTATGTCACTCGTTATTGTGAGTCTAGTCTGTTTCGTCTTGTGGTTACTGCTAAATTCAAGAAAGATTCTAATCGAGTATCCGCTATAAGTAAGTCGATATGATTTATGAGCATGTCATTTAAATAGGGATATTTTAAATTGTTTCAGTTCTTATAGTCATATCTACATGGTCAACCAACAAATCACAGTTATTACAAAGTGGGGGTAACCATTGAAATGATAGAAGCGATAAAAGGGTAGTTCGTCAGAGCCCCCAAAATTTGTACACCTAATGCACTTATACTTCTTGCTGTACACCCAAGAACTGTGCTATTTTTTTTGCTTTTAAATATTTCACTTGTTATGAATTCAATAAATATTACATGCTTTTTCTACTCATTTGTATTCAATAACATTTATTTCAACAAAATATGGATAACATCGTAAAAGTATTAACCCTTGAATTTAGTTTCCCGTAGCTCATATATATACAATAATACACTATTTCAATACGAAATTGAATTCTTTATTTCAAACTACATATCTCACCTATAAACGGGAAATTGCTTTTAGGAAGGATATGGCTTCCACTTAACTGGGAATTACGTGTAAGAAATGTTACTGTATGCCGTCATTTCACAAACAGACGCACAGACTCTTAGCCGCACGCGCACACACAGTCAATAAGAGGTGCAATACATACAAACGCATACACGTTCTGTTAAACTCTATGATTTTACCTTATATTTAATATGATTTATTATACACGAAACAAAATTTCTCCAGTGAGTGTACAGAGACTATAATTTACTTTGCAAAATTTGACTTACATATGTCGAAATAATTTCTATTGACTGAACGTTAGATTACATCGTCGCGTGAAGGATACACAGTCGTGAGCAATGATAAAGATTTCTCTGCCCTTAGGTACTTCACTTACTTCCACACAGTGGAGGCGCAATGGCCCAGAAGTTAGGGCAGTGGACTCGCAGTTTCAAATCCCAGACCGGACGTTGTGAGTGTTTATTGAGCGAAAACACCTAAACCTTTAGGAGGCTCCGGCAGGGGGTGGTGGCGAACCGAGCTGTACTCTTTCACCACAACTTTCTCTCACTCTTTCTTCCTGTTTCTGTTGTACCTGTATTTCAAAGGGCTAGCCATGTCACACTCTGTGTCACGCTGAACCTTGCTGAGAACTACAATAAGGGTATACGTGTCAGTGGAGTGCTCAGCGAATTTGCAAGTTAAATTCACAAGCAGGCTGTTCTGTTGATTGGATCAGCTGGAAACCTCGTTGTCGTAACCGACGGAGTGGCACGACTTCCACACCAATCTCGATTGTAGTCTGATGAACAGAACTTGTTCTCAATTCCCTAATAATTATTTTCTGTAAGCAAAACCTACAAACAGGTCATGCAGTGAATATAAACATTGTGTGCAGCTACGTAGATATATTTGTTCGATAGCCTGAATCAGGAAACTTTTCTACCTCTTCAGAGCTATTTGATTGTTACACTGACAACTGTATCGTTACGACCTCCCTCTCCCTCCTTCAAAGAGCTACACTCCTCCCTCATTCCTCAAACTCTTTTAACCCTGTCTCCATATTACATTCGTTGTACCAAGCAACTACTTTAATTTCTTCACCATTGTTATCTGTACAGATTTAGACGCAACGGCATCCAACCTCTCTTTCTTTCTCTCTAGTTCTTTTCTTTCTCTTTCTCTCTCTCTCTCTCACACACACACAGCGGAAATCGCAAACTTACACTCACACATTCACGTATACACATGCCAACAAGCAGTTACATGCGAAAACACGGATGTCCGCGCACTTGAACTCTACATATACAGAAAAAAAGCACGTAGTTTTATCTACTACACTGCTTGTCGCAGTAAGATACACACATCGGTCCGTGGAAATACGTGCGCCCGCAACTTAGTACCTCTTCACAAAAGGAAAAACGCTTCCACACACACATTCCTCCATCGCTACTATTCTTTTCTACACACACACACACACACACACACACACATAAACATATAACGGTACCGGGAACCACACGCATGCACTCTCTCTCCTTTTCTTAGTCTCTCTTTCTTTCTTTGTCTTTCTCTCCCACTCTCTTTCTCTCATCCTCACACTCTTTCTCTCTATTCTCTCTCTCTCTCTCTCTCTATCTCTGTCTCTCTGTCCCTCTCCCTCTGCCTCCCCTCTCTCTCCCTCTGAAACACACATTTTTCAGCATTTCAGTGGACTCCTTATGATTCTTAGCTTTGAGTAACCAATATTTTCACGCCCCGTTCTACACACTATTGGTTCCTTAAATTTCCAGCAAAACACCATTACTATTTCTCTTGCGATCCCACTTTTTTTAATATCTACTCTTTGGTCGTTCTACAGTCCTTGGTCGTTCTAAGGTTTTTGATCGTTCAAAGCAGCGGGCCTAACATAACTTTAAATATGTTCCCCAGTTAGTTTTACTTTTATTTTACCACTCTCTTGAAAGGAATAACCTCCTCAGCCTTGTAGATTTTGCATGCTTCTTACCATGTTCTAGTCAATCTACAAAACTCTCCCAGCGATCCTATTGTTATGTTTCGCATGTTTCTGTGCATAATTTTCCATTTATTTGTTGTCAATCATCAATTTTTCATCCTTGTTTTCCATGACCTTATTGATATTCACTATATTAGTGCAATCAGAAGACTAGTGCTATGGCACTTGAAGAGTTCAGGCTTTAGACGCGCCATAACTACGCAGGAGTCTGGGTGGTAAGGCTGACGAGAGGATATCTATTTTCCTTTGCGTGCATATATATATATATATATATATATATATATATATAATATATATATATATATGACTTGCATCTGGAAAATGAGAGATTGTTCATCTACTTAATTTTCTATTGTAAAACTACAAAAATGATACACGTTACAGTCGTAAAGGGTTAGAATTATATTTGACATTTTAATCTAATCCCTACATACCAAAACAAACAGAAATTTGAATATATATACTAATTTCTATGAAATACTAAATTCGACTGCGTACATTTCATGCACATTTATTTAATAATTCACTCAAGTACCAAAAGAATTATATCACCCCATCAATATATTTCATGAGGCTCATATATTTTTGATTTATCTTGGTAACACTAAAAGACGATGTTTCGATGACTTCATATGCACAGAAACGACATACATACATGCATGGATGCATGTATATATCTATATATACATATGTCTAACAAGCTTTCTCCCCCTCTCTCTCTCTCTGTCTCTCTCTCTCTTTCTGTCTCTATGCATATATATATTCAATTATATATGCATATATATATTTAATTATATATATATATATGTAAGTATGTATGCATGTATGAACGTATATATATATATATATTATATATATATATATATATATATATATATATATGCATATATATATCTATATGCATATTTATGTATACATAAATATACTTACCTTTATGTATCTATGTATGTAAATATGCATGCATGCCTGCATGTATGTGTGTTTATGAGTGTGTATGTATGTACAGAGAAGCCATTTATTTAGTAATACATATTTTATGTTCCTGTTTTATTGTATGCAATCACATGGAAATATCCCGAAGTAAAAATGAACTCTACGAAAGCAATATCCAACAAATTCCCCGTAGATGACAAGTATACCGCTTTCACGTATTTACTATCATCCTGATAAAATAAACCTATTTGCTCTCTGTCAACCCGCCTTAATAATCTTACCTATAACGCTGGTTTATTAATATATTTCAAATACGATGCGTTAGGTAATTCTAAAATGTCATGTTCTCTCTGCATTCCTTTCTTTTTTCATTACCTTCTATTAAAATCTGTTTCGTCCCACTGGCACAGGTAAATTCCTTTCCTGTCATGTACTTGGGTGGATTAATCAATCGTCTATTTTCTCTGCTACGACCACTATCCAGAATTGCCTGCCGTGATACCAAAATAAAAGAGCAATATATGAAATACGCAGGTTTTATTAAATATATCGCGTTTAGTTACATACTGATATATTAACGGAAGTAAATACACCCCGTACACAAATCAGAAATATACTTTTAAACAATGAAATTTCCTGCTTTCTTGAATAGAATTGGGTCAATGGTTTGTTCGTTTTTATTTTATTTTATTTTCATATGAGATAACATATCAAAAGTATGGCTAAATACGACACATTATTACTGTATCCAGTAGAGGTGAAATTGTTTTCACAAGAATATTTACCGAAATAAGATAGCGTACTAACTAGGCATTAATTTTAAGCATACAATTAATATATATACCTTATATGAATGTTAATATTCCAACATCTTACACTAGTGATAGAATTATCTCAAAGCATCTAAGACGAAGGCACATGCGTGTGCTTAAGTCATTTGATTCGAAACCAGGTGAATGCGGATTCATTCCTACTATACGCACAATTACGCAAGTGTCTACTAAAGAAATAGATAGATAGATAGATAAATAGATAGATAGATAGATAGATAGATAGATAGATAGATAGATAGATAGATAGATAGATAGATAGATAGATAGATAGATAGATAGATAGATGGATAGATAGATAGAGAGAGAGAGGCACACACACAGACAAATAGAGAGAGACACAGTCAGACATAGACAGAAACAGAGAGAGACAGAGACAGTGAGATACAGAGAGAGGTAGAGAGAGAGAAAGAGTCGAAGAAAAGTGAGAGAGATTTGTTAGCAGTGTGACTCGGTTCCAACAAACTTCGACAAACCATCCGCTTGCAACTCATTCAATCCCGGAGGTTCCCTGGGAAATACAAGAATATTCGAGCCAGAATATATAATATACTCTTTAATTTTACTATTAACTCTAAGGAAGTTCTAGCCGCTTCTATGAAATTTAGTATAACGCGGAACACCACATTTTAGGAAGGATTGGTAGTATATATGGTATTTGCTTTCGTACATTTACGTTCTGAATTCTTCATCATATTTCGACTTTAATAAGCAACGGAAATCATATCTCATAACAAGATTACCTAAATGTCAATGTGTGTTCAGATGGTGATGAACAAAATACTGACGTCAGCCAATCACTTATACCGAAGTATTTTGATTACAGCAGTGATAATCCCTTTCCGTATTGTATATATTTACAACTACAAAGTTACGAGTGACTTTCACTACCAGTTTGTGTAAAATTCAACTATATATATATATATATATATATATATATATAGTTCTACACTTAAGAGATGGAGAATTATGTACATTATTTACGTTATTTACATTTGACGAACATTTGCTCACATCTTGTTTGTTGTTAACAGAACATTTCGGCTGATATACCTACATACATATATGTATGTATGTATGTATATCCAAAATTTAGGGTTATATTCCCTAACTTTGGATTTCTATTCGCATACACAGTAATCCATGCTGCTAAGTGTAAGCTATAAAAGTTGTTTTTCAGCTTATCGAACTTCGATACGGGAAGAACTTATAATCTGCTATGTGAATAAACCACTATTGTTTTTGTAAGTAGTTTTTTTTTTATATTCTTCAGGCTACACGAAGCTTACTAACTTCCTACACCTTGCTCCTTGGATCTTACATTTAAACATTACTATATCGATGTATATATTTTTGTAAGTACATGTATGAGTGGATGGAGAGAGAGAGAGAGAGAGAGAGAGAGAGAGAGAGAGAAAGAGAGACAAAAAATGTCGCCAACCAACTGCAGATTTTATATTGGTAATTTATCAGATAATTACCTGATGTGTTCATAATATATTTTCATATTTATTATGCTACTTACACTAAGTGGGCGAGCAGGGAGAAACTTACGAATACCGGACGAGAAGGCCAACCATCTTTCCTTCTGGCTTTTTATCTTCTAATTTTAAACACCACCGAGGTCAACCTTGCCGCAGGGTCTGTGTAATCGACTGCCTATTTGCACCCAAATCGCTAGTCCGGAGCTAAAGTTAGGATTGATATTACTAACACTATAAAACGACGAGTTGGTTTAATCGAGAGCGAACCAAATAAAATTCTTAGAGGATTTTCTCCTAGTTCTGTACGTTCTGAATTCAAATGTCTTTTTGTTGCTTAAAATAAATTACCAGTCAAGTAACATAAGAGTCGGTGTAATCGACGTACACACCGACTACTTAAAATTGCTCTCCTGTAAAAATTGGAAGAAATTTTACAGAAGAACCTCGGTTTTCGAATAACTCTGATCACGAATAAATCCTGCATTACACACACACACACACACACACACACACACAACATATATATATATATATATATATATTATATATATATATATATATATATATATATATGTAATATGGGATGAAATTTTTTCGAAAAAATTTTATCAATGGCCAGCATATTAAAAAATGCCTTTAAATGTTAAATTTATAAAAAAGAGCAAAAGAAAACATTTCTAATGCCAAATATGCTGAAACTAGACACATCGTCCATAACCATATAATGATGAATTATATGGTTATGGACGATGTGTCTAGTTTCGGCATATTTGTCATTAGACATTTTCTTTTGCCCTTGTTTATAAGTTATATATATATATATACATATGTGGATGCCCATTGGTTAGGGCAGTCTATGCGCGGTGGGAGGATCGTGGTTTTGTTGTGCGTGTTTAATGAGCGAAAACACCTCCACAAGGCTCCAGCAGGAGTTAGTGGCGAACGATGCTGTACTCTTTCTCTCACTTTTCTTGTTTCTTTTGTACCTGTATTCCAAAGGGCCAGTCTTGTCACACTCTGTATCACGCTGAATGTCCCCGAAAACTACGTTAAGGGCAAACGTGTCTGTGCATGCTCAGCCACTTGCACGTTAATTTCATGAGCAGGTTTTATATATATATAAAGCATAATGTATTCGCGATCAGTGTCGTTCGAAAACCGAGGCACAAGTGTAGTAATCTTTCATTCTCTTATTCTTTTACGTGTTTCAGTAATTTGACTGTGCCCATACTGGAGCACCTCCTTTAGTCGAACAAATCGACTTCTTTGTAAGCTAGTACTTATTTTATCTGTCACTTTAGCCGAACCGCCAAGTGACGGGGTCGTAAATGCACAAATAACAAACACATACATCCATCCATATATATATATATATATATATATATATATATACAACGGGCTTCTTTCAGTTTCCGTCCTCCAAAACCACTCACAAGGTTCTAGTCGGCGCGAGGCTATAGTAGAAGACACTTACCCAAGGTGCCACGCAGTAGGACTGAACCCGGAACCACGTGGTTGAGAGCAAGGTTCTTACTTCACACCCACTCCTGCGCCAATAGAGTTTTTATATCCATTCTCATGCGGTAAATAAATCAAAAGGATTTGTCTGTCATAAAGTTTGGTCCTTATTTTCCCCGTAAAACAGAACATAAGTATTACCGTAAAACTCACTTTTCCTCCGAACTATATTTTCTTCTAGACTCGAAGTTAGTAAATGGCAGAGTCGATGTACAGCGCAAACTTTCAGTATTGTTTTATAGACAATTAGATTCTGACCTCGACTCCAGTGGAGATCATTTTCCCCTGTCATCCTTCCGGGGTCGATAGATTAAGTACCATTCAAGTATTTGGGTTGGTCTTAATCGTATTTTCCCTCCCAAAGAATGTGCAACATTCTGACAATGTAAAAAAAATCGATATATATTTTCTCAGATTAAAATAATTGGGAAAAAAATCTCATTTTCGATGAATTTATGTGAAAATTTCGTTCATTAATTGGAATGGCATGCCTTGTTCCATGAATCATATCGTCATTGAATATCATTTCCAATTATTTAAATGGAGATTCAATCAATAATTCAGAATAATTATTCATTAGAATTTGCAAACTATAATTTTAATATGTAGCATGATCGAATTTTACTGAGTCTCTGTTTAAGAGTCTTTTGTTTTGTTGCATTATAGGAATTTTGTTTGCGCCGACCATATCTTACACCAAATCAATTTCAATACCATTTCTACTGATTACACTAAATTCCATTTACCACTCTAACTTGAAGAGACTAAATGCATGAGAGGTTTAAAATATTCTCGATTTTTTTTTCCCCCTGAGGAGATGAATTTCACTTTCCCCTATCGGAACATGATATAAATTCAACCTTGTGCTAGATATTTTTTTATTATTTTCTTATGCCGAGTTACTCAGCTGCTGATTGTTACTCTCGAAGTTTTATGGCACTTAACTCCGTGCATGAAAATTTCTTTGTACTTCATACTGTTCTTTTTTATACTTGTTTTCGTTTCATTAGTCACTGTAATAATACATAATACGCGTTGCATAACACGTGGAATGCATTATTTCATAATTATATAATTTCATTATGATGTCAGTGCAATTATTGTCAGAAACGCCATAACGGCAAACAACATGAAATGTATTTTACTGTATTGTAGATACTCTTTATTAGTGTAGATTTTCTTGATCATTCTACAACTGAGAAGTTATAAACGACAAAAGAATTGGAAATGATTCAATTCATTATATTACTACATTAGTAACCATGAACAATTGTGAACTCAAATGAACCAGCACCATCAATTAATAAAAAATGTGGTGAGCTGGCGAAATGTTTAGCGCGTCGCACTTAATTATGATCGTCCGTCTTCACATACTTATTCCAATCCGCTGAGGTCAAGTTTGCCCTTCATTCTTTCGGAGTCGATGAAATAAATACCAGTTGTATACTGAGGTCATTGTAATCGCCCTGGCCCTCCCTACTCAAACTAATAAAAAAACCTTCGGCGTTGTGCGTTTTGTAGAAATGTTAGAAAATATGATTACATGGAGAGCTGACAAAATCTTTTGCACGCCGTACAAAATTCTGAGAAGAATTTCCGCCGGCTTTTTACGTTCTGAAGGGAAATTCTGCCGAGGTCATCATTATCTTTCATCTTTTATGAGTCAATTAATTAATGAACCAGTCAAGCTCTTTTGTTGATGTAATTGGGTAACCCACAACTTAACGTTTCTGTTCTATTGCCAAAGTTAAAAACGATCATTATATGCTACAGCATTAGTGTTATTATAATATGATAGCATATTGCTTTCAAATTTTGGCACAAGGAGAGCAATTTCGAGACAGATGTATGTCGATTAGATTTTGTGCATGGACACCGAAATGACGAAATGGAAAATCAATTTTGACGGAATTTGAAATCAGAACATAAAGACGGAATGCTATGAAGTCTTTTTTTCCTCGGCGCGTTAGCAATTCTCCCAGCAATTCTGATATATATTTTTATATTTTAATGTAAAGCGGTGAGCTGGCAGAGTTGTTAGCACGAAGGACGAAATGCTTAGCGGTACTTCGCCCGTCTCTACGTTCTAAGTTCAAAAGTCGACTTTCTTCATTCAGGCGTCGATAAATTAAGTACCAGTGGAACACTGGTATCGTTGTAATGGACTTTTATCCTCCCCCACAATTTCAGGCCTTGTGCCTATAGTAGAAAGGATTATTATATTGTAATGTGCAATTTGGTGTTGGAATATTGAGAACTCAACTTCGAGGAAATGAATTTACGATGTTTTGCTACAGAAGCTATACATTTCCAGCCGAATTCCTACTGAAAATAACTTTGTCTTTTAGTCAAACGGTAAAGAAAAGAACTTCTCTAGAAAGCCCCTTGTCTAAATGGACGCTGCTATTCACTCTATTATTCTTGCTACTCCCTTATATTAATGTTTAGACATCCTCTTCTGTATTTCTTCATAGAGTTGTACTCATTCATTTCTATCCCTATCTCTAACTCTATTAAATCACACTTTGTTTCTCTTTTATTTTCTAGTGTTTCTAACATGTTTAGGGATGCTGTACTATTCCTAGCGTGCACACAAGGGGATATAACTCGTCAGGAAATGCCATGGGTGAGCACACTTTTTCTTATCCACAAAATAATATGTAAAGTTAGATTTGCTTCTTCTCTTATAGTCTGCCTAAAGGAAACTTAGAAGTAGATGAGGTTTTCAACAGACGTTTCTGATAATCGCAATTCTACGACCTGGCGATAAAATGGCAGCGGTGTTAGTTTCAAATGATTCAGTCAGTATACAAAATTATTAAACTTTATTTCATATATTCTATGCTCTTTCTTGAATTATGAACATTACCCATTTACCTCCCCATATGAATATGTGCGTGTGTGTGTACGTAAAAATATATATATATATATATACATACACACATATATGTATTTAAATATATATATACATATATATGTATATATATATATATATATATATATACATATACATATATATGTATGTATATATATATATGTGTGTGTGTGTGCATGTGTATGTTTATGCAGATATCTGTGTACGTATTCACACACACACATACACACATATCTATATATGAAAACTCAGCACTTTGCAATAGTTGTGCTTTCACTTATTGTGTTTACTCGGGGCTCCAAGGAATAGAAAGACGCAATCGACAGTGAAGTGCATCAGTCAGAGAAATATTTCGATGAACGAGTTAAGTGAATTCATTCAACCGGGAACCAGAGATGCAATACATTCTTGTCTCATAAAATATCTTAGGAAAATGATGATAAATGTTTCTTTAGGTGGAGAAACTATCGCTATAAATGTAGTTAATAGTTTGATCTCTCTTCACGAATTACAGAATAATGTGCAATGATTTTAGAAGAAACGCAAAACCGTTGTTTAAACTTTCTTATCAATTTTAGGGAATTCTTACTCGTAACGAACATATTCGTAAAGCAAGAATATGGTTAAGATATTTCCTCTTCGATCGCTCAGATCCAGATTCGATTTCACTACGCAACACTTTCGGAAATGGTGTTTACACTTCACGAAATATATTCATGATATTATTCGTATCAATTAATATGATTTGCACAGCTTTACACAGATTCTAAGAGGATATGGCCTCGATTATAAGCACCACGTATACTGTCACTATTAATTCCATTGATATGTCTTGTTCCATCACGGGTTCCCAACCTAAGCTTTATTTGTGCAAATCTTGCACAATGATCGAAACCCGAATGATGTATGGTATCTGTTTGTGATTAGATTTAACCACTGTTCTGTTTAATTTCATGACTTGATCTGTAATTTCCTTCAATAGAGTCTATTCTTACGTAGGAATTTGTTTTAGGTACGGTGGTTAACCCATGAATCATTCTTTTCTCCAAGTTGTAACCATGTACCACCAGCCTCAAGTGAAAGATCGCCGCTAAATCTTCCTTCAGCATTCAATAAATATAAATAATAAACTTTTTAACTTTTTCGGCTTCGATAAAATAAGTACCAGTTTAGCCCTTGGGTTGATGTAATCGACTTACAAACTCCCATAAAGTACCAGTTAAGTTAAGTACTAGTTCAGCACTGGGGTTGATTTAATCGACTTACAAATTGCCATAAAATTGTTGTTCTTGGGCTTACATTTGAAACCGTGGTAAATAGTAACAGCGCATAAAATTTTGAAATAATCGACCACATATTTTTCTGGAAACTGTGCAATCATATGAAGCGCTTCTAGATTCTATGTCAAGTTCTGTTAACTGCCAAAGAGAAAATCAGTTGCATCAGTCTACACTATCAATATAAATAATCTGCAAACATTATTCTATAAAGTCCAACAAAAATGTCTATAAGAATATATGTGGTTGATATACAAATGGTGATATTTTCTCGGAAGTTTTGTGAATTTGTTTAAAGTTAGGACAATTTTATCATCATCGTTATAAAGCCTTATAATTCATGAGAAGTGTCTTTATTCGAATATTAGCATAATCAGCCATAAACCATAACAGCTGACAAAATAAATTCTCAGCATGACTTGTGTAGCTGTCTTTCGGCAACAAATTCTTGGATTGAATAATCTCATATCTCCGTTTTTCATGAAAATGAAATAGAACTTCATGGATGTTATCTTGCTGTTTCAAGAAAGCAAAGTTACAACATCCAGGCATTTGGTCTGTGGTTGCGATGATATTGCTGCTGTTTAGCTCAAGGTTATCAATCAAAATACATTATGCTCAAAAATATTTCTGCTTTCGCGGCCATCACGTCAGTTTCTAAATCCAGGCCTATGTCGACCAAATCTTGCGTCCATTTTTTAGTCTTTCGAATGTGACATTAAGCATCATCGTCTATATTATTTTTACGTTACCCTTGCTGCTCTTGTTAGTTACTTCTCGGCCTCATCATGCAGACTTATGACAATTTTTTTTTATTTCTAAGCATCATGTATTTTGATGCCATTTAATGTATGTGATGTTGGGATTTGGCATTGCTCTTAACGCTTAAGGTATCTCAATTGATAATATAAAGTATTGGTTCTATACCGGAAGCGATTCTTCAATGTTCCTCTTCATTTCTCCTTTTCCTCTTCCTCCTGCTCCTCCCCTTCCCCCTCCTTTTCTCCTCTTCTCACTCCTATTTCGTCTCTCCCTCGCCTTCGTCATTCTCATCCCCTTAAACCGCCTTCATTTTTCTATTCTCAACCCTCAATTCCGTCTTCGTTGTCGTTTTCTCTCTTTCTCACTATACTTCTTTACACAGTGGTAAAAAATCGCCAGTGTGCCTAGAGAGGGATAAGTTTTGGTAGATTTGAAACTGCTATTATGCACGAAGGATCACTTGCGAACCCATCGAGAGTTTAGGATTCAAAAATAGGGGTTGGGTTGAAATTTTCCGCTATAAACAAATTTGAATACTTATTTCAAGCCAAGCAACCAGTCAGATACTTTTTAGGTAATAGTGTTTGATAAGTTTGCAGTTTTCTTGCCGAGGTTGTTTTCGTTTTGTCCCGAGAGCCATTCTGATTAAAGAGGCATAAGATCTAAGTCAATCTATCCTTGACCCTCTACCCTTATTTAAAGATATCTAACATTAATTATTTAATGTTTCCTTTTTGAAGACGTTGATGGATTTTTCAGTGAGCTTCAGACGATATCTCTTCGCTGTTTTGACTCCGGTGGTCGTAAAATTTAATGGAAAACCCTTCATCGATGAAAACACATTCTACGTGAAACGACAGGCAGCTGAGATATTTAAGAGACTGCCTCTAAATCTTGTACTACTACTACTAGTAGTAGTAGTAGTAGTAGTAGTATTAGTAGTAGTAGTAGTAGTAGGAGGAGGAGGTGCAGCAGCAGTAGTATCATCATCTTCATCATCATCATCATCATCATCATCAGAGCAGCAGCAGTAGTTGTAGTGGTAGTTGCTGTAGATGTGGCAGCGAAGTAGGTTGTGGGAGTGGTGGTTCCAGGAGTGTCGGTGGTGGTGGTGGTGGTGGTGCTGGTGTTGGTGCTGATCCGGTGGCGGTGGCAGTGATGATGGTGGCAGAGGTGGTGGTAGTAGCAGAAGTTGGGGGTAGCTGAGGCGGTAGTGGTGTTTATTATTGTTGTTGTTATTTTAGTAATGAACCCTTTTGTTGCTGATTTGTACTTGTTTTTCTTTTGATATTTTTGTTGAAACTTAACAATGCGTGATTAAAAAAGGAAACAATGAAAGAAACTCCACTGTATACAACAATGTAGTCCCGAATTCACCCTTCCTTCATTTAGATGTATTATTATAGTTCGGTTCCTGCAGAAGATCCGGTTACTTAATTTGGTGGCCAATTTCTGGGTTAGCAATAAAAAGTTTTACGCTGACATTTTACCTGCTTGAAATATTCTTTTCAGATATATACAAAAGGCCTGAAAATTTTCGAGAGAGTTCTCGTCGATTACTTTGATCCGAGTGTTCACCAGATACTTATTTTACTGAATTCGTGGCATGTGAATTGAAAAAAATAAAGGCAGACAAAACGCTGCTAAGCATTTTGTCCGTTATACTTACGCGCCGCCTGCTTCAATTATCAGCCAAACCTTGTTCAAGTTACGCATATCTTTAAGTCATAAATTCCAGTTCTACTAGAAATAAAATGACTGTTAAATACCATACTAGTTATAATCACGGACATAAAACATGTTTATGTGAACGTCAGGTGATAATTTTTAATAGTTTTATTAGAATCGTTGCATGACAAGTATTGATTATAACTAGTATAGTATTTGATGGTCAGTTTATTTCTGGTAGACCTGGAATTGGTGACTTAAATATAAGTGTGACTGAACATGGTTTCGCTGATATTTCAAGCAGGCGTCTCGTTGGCAGAATCGTTAGTATAACGGAGAAAATGCTTAGCAGCATTTTGTCCGCCTTTACTTTTCTGAATTCCCATGCCTCCGGGGTAAAATTTACTTTCAATCCCTTCGAATTCTGTAAAATAAATATCAGATGAACACTCGGTTCGAAGTAATCGATTAATCCTCCCCACAATATTTTCAGGCCGTGTGTGTATATTTGAAAAGAATATTTCAAGCAGGTAAAATGTGTGCGTACAAATTTTCATGGCTAACCAGGAATTTGGCCTTCAAAATAAGTATCCGGATCTTCAGAAGCAACACGAGTTATAACAGCACAACAACGAAATCAAAACCAGTAGTACTAACAGACAGATTGTGATAAATAGTTTGCTTACCAATCACTTGGTCCCGCGTTCTGTCCCACAGCGTGGTACATTGGGCAAGTGACTTCTACTACAGCCTCGGCCGACCAAAGCCTTGTGAGTGGTTTTGATAGACAGAAACTGAAAGAAGCCCGTCATATATATATATATATATATATATATATATATATATATATATATATATATATATATATATATATATATATGTGTGTGTGTGTGTGTGTGTGCGTGTGTGTATGCGTGTGTGTCTGTGCGTGAGTTTGTGTTTGTCCCCATCATCGTTTCAAAAACTGGTGTCTTTTTACGTTCCCGTAAACTAGCGGTTTGTCAAAAGAAACCGATAGAATAAGTACTAGGCTTATAAAGATTAAGTCCTGGGGTCGATTTGTTCGACTAAAAGGCGGTGCTCCAGCATGGCCGCAATTAAATGACCGAAACAAATGAAAAGAAATACGAACAGCTTAACGAACCTCTCAAGAAATCTTGTCCTTGACATACCAACTGTGATTCTCAAATAATGGACATAAAACACGTTTATGTGAACGCTAGGTGATAATTTTTACTAGTTTTATTAGAATCTTTGCATAACAAGTATTAATTATTACTAGTATGGTGTTTAACGGTCAGTTTATTTCTGGTAGACCTGGAATTGATTATTTAAAGCTATGTATTTTAAAAAATATGTCACACTTGCTGCTAATATGACGCTGATGAAAAAGAAGCACAACTTTAAGGAAAACTGTATAATTATCTTAGAACTCTGAAGATAATTAGCTTTTGGAACACGGAAGGATAACTAGCTCACTTGATACCGAGGGATTTAATATCAGGGTGTTCACCCACATAATTTCTCATTTAAAATGCCTCAAATAAAGCAAAAAAAGGGGGAAATAAATACTCAAACTTTAAATGGTGCAAAATAAAGCAAAACCTTTAAGTGAGTCGATCATCGTAATCTATACCATTTTGACTTTTTCTTCTTTTATTGTTTTTTACATTTTTTTTTAATATTCTCGCCAAAAAATGGATGTGAGTGGGCATTGCTGATTGAATCAATTTCTAATATTAATACCAGTATTAAAATTTATCGACTCTAAAATAATGGAAGGCGATATAAATTTTATTCCTGCAAAATTTGCGCTGAGAACGTTAAGTGGGTAAGTGAAAGCAGCAAGTAATTTTGTCCGAAGCATTCATATTTTTGCCAAACACACACTTAAGTAGCAATAGTATCATGGAACATAGGTACTTGGAGCATAACACCACAAACACTGATACTATTTTTAAGTATATAGTTGTAAAACAGTAACGGTTTTAGGAACAATACCAGCATCAGGCTTCTGTACATACAATAGTACCATAAAAGTAAGTTGATGATGTAAAATCATCAATATATAGTTTTTTTATTTAAACTTTTTCCTCCCATTTCAATACTTCCAAATCATCAATTAATACCAGCAATTATTTTTAATTTCCTTTTATATGTTTCCGTTAATGGCTATATTTTTCTTCTCGAAATTTTTCAATGCGTTCCAGGTCACAAAATAATATTCACTACATGCATAGAAATAAAGAAAAATCGAGAAATTGTTCCATGGAAATTCGCCAAATGGATTTACAGTAATTATAAGAAATATTTTTGGAGTTCTATTGTTTAATGTTTTCAAACCTGACGCTAATTATATATTTTAATTGCTTTTCAATTATTGTTTGAGATGACAGTTCAAGACAAAGAAAGGAACTTAAAATGTCGATGCACCATCGATCATATGGACCAAGTGATTTATACAAAAATTGGAAAAAATATGCCGATCATACATAAACGCATTAAAATTGAAGAATATGGAGATATTAAAAATATAAAAGACTATAAAAATCAATACGAAAATCATATTTTATTCCTAAATGTGTTTTGTTTACTTCCTGAACAATATCCGACCAAAATGGATGATAGTCTTCTACAAATGAAACGTACACATACTTACACTCTCATGCACACAAACACACACGCATATTGGTGCATACATGCACACACACACATACATATGAGTATATGTGTATATTGTATATATGAATATATATTATGGGCGTAGGGGTGACTGTGTGGTAAATACCTTGCTTACGAACAACATGGTTCCGGGTTTAGTCCCACTGCGTGGCACATTGGGCGTGTGTCTTCTAATATAGCCTTGGGCTGATCAAAGCCTTGTGAGTGTATTTTGTAGACGGAAACTGAAAGAAGCCCGTCGTATATAAATATATATATGTACGTGTGTGTATATGTTTGTGTATCTGTTTTTGTCCCCCCCCCAACATCGCTTGACAACCGATGCTGGTGTGTTTACGTCCCCGTAAAGTAGCGGTCCGGCAAATGTGATCGATAGAATAAGTACGAGGCCTACAAAGAATAAGTCCTGGGGTCGATTTGCTCGACTAAAGGCGGTGTTCCAGCATGGCCACAGTCAAATGACTGAAACAAGTAAAATAGTAAAAATGTAATATATATATATATTGTGTGTGTGTATGTATGTATATATATATATATATATATATATATATATATATATGTATGTATATATATATGTATGCATATATATATATGTATATATATATGCATATATATATGTATATATGTGTATATATGTATATATATATATATATATATATATATGCATATATGTGTATATATGTCTATATATGTATGTTTATATATATATATATATATGTGTGTACATATATGTATGTGTATATATAAATGTTAAATATATATTGGTTGAACTAGACAGACGTGCTTTTATTTCTCTCTCCCAAGTCAATAGCAAGCTACGCAGCTTCAAAACCTAACTGACCTTACATATATATATATTTGTAACCACGTGTTTGCCTACAAACCCGTAAGTACGTTTTATTTAACTACAAATTATTATATACACTTGTTTTTCTTTTAATATCTTCAAACAACCAAATAATCAAAAACTCACACCCTTAAGAGAGAATATATATATTTACATACACTTCTTTAACTCACAAGAAAGAATATATATATATATCAAAAATCAAAAGAAAAACAATCATGACGACTAACTTGCAGGCCTGCAACAGACGAAATTGGTCTGATAATGAAATTGATGTCTTAATTAACACTTGGTTCTCTCTTTCCCAAACAGAAAATTTAAATGCTTTATGTTTGAATGAGATTGCCGAAAAAGCATCGCAAATAATCAACACACGATCCGTCAAACAGATTCGTAGCAAACTGAAGCATATCGAAGTCTCTTTCAAACTAACTAAAAGCCATTTTGAAACACTTCTTTATATTTTCACTGTTCAAGAACAGCAACAGCTAGAAAATCAACAACAGCCACAACAACAACAACAACAACAACAACAACAGAATGAGCCACTCCTAGTTCCCAGCACAATAGCTGACCCTAACATCGGTCAAGCACAACAACAACAACAACAGCCACAGCAACAACAACAACAACAACAGCACTCCTAAACTCTAGCATACTAGATGATTCACTGAATGCCAGTATCTATTCACCGCTCTCACGGCAACCACCACAATTATCATCATCGTCATCACCACCGCTGCCACAATCGTCTTCTATCATCAAAAAGACTACTAACAAAAAACCAAATAAGAAACCACTGCCCTCTTCCCCCACATCACCACCTCAATACGACTGCAGTAACAAAAACCTAAAAAAACATATGAAGCAGAATGCGCCCCACACGGCACAAACAAGAAGCCCCAAAATATGCCGTTATTCACTGCGTCAGAGACTCTGCACAAATAGTGACTGCATCTTCACACATCTACCTGGCACTAGACGCAATACCGGCCAAGGCCAAAGCACGCATCCCCAAACAAGGAATCCCCAAATCTGCCGCTATTCCCAGCGAGACAGATTGTGTTTGCACAGGTTTTACCCCTTTACCCATCTCCCGGGGACTCGTCGGACAAATGACATTATAAATAATAATAAAAGAAAAAAAAACTACGACTCATATAGAAATAACCACTCATATAAAAATAACCACAACCACAGTCGCCTACAGTTCCCTAGACAGGAAACCTCTTCTTCCTCTTTTTTAGCTATAATGAATCTAGCAAAAGAACAGGAAAAAAACATCCGAGCTATCACCCACCACCACCCACCACTATTACCCCACTGCACATGCCATTAAAAAGCAATCAAATAAACAAATCACCAAAACAATTAAAACCATCCACTCTCGCCTCAACATTTTTGCTTAATGCCCAAGGCATCAGCCCTTCTACCAATACACAAAAATGGAAGATAAAATTCCTGGAGGACTGGGTCGATGCCCATCCAAACCACATCCCTTTCTTTGTCCTCACTGAAACCCATCTTAGTAACCTTCACTTGGAAGCCGAGGTGAAAGTTAAAAATTTCAAAGCCATTGGTGCTGATCGTGCTGGCAGAAGAAAGGGTGGGACTGCCATTTATGTTCATGATTCATTCTCAACAGAAGCTATGAACATATTTTCCAATGGATACTGCGAAGCAGTCGCTGTATTCAGTCAAACCAACAACTTAACAGTAGTTGGGCTCTACAGACCACCCCAAACGCCCCTACCATGCTTCAAGGAATGCCTCAACAACATAAAGTGTTTCATTCAGCAGTGTCAACCTGACAACATTTTAATGATGGGAGACTTCAACCTTCCCGGGGTTGACTGGTCTACAAACAGTCTGCCGCCAGGTTCTTCTCTCTCAACCCCTGACAGGGAGGCAGTGGAATCGCTTCTTGACTTCATGGATGATTTCTGCCTGTCCCAACTGGTACTCGAACCAACGAGATGTCATAAAAACGTCTTAGACTTAATTTTCAGCAATCACACTGATACTATCCACAATATTGCAGTGGAGAAAACCCTACTCTGTGATCTGAGATTTCACTGGCCAAAAGGCAAAACAAATGTCATCCCTCCTGTTCATACATTTGACACTATGGATTTCCACAATGCAAACTGGGAAGCGATCAATAATGATCTTGCACAAGTCGATTGGTCCTTCACGCACACATACACACCCACTAACATCAAAAATTCCTGGCAGTCATTTGTAGACACCATTACGAACATATGTGCAAAACACACCCCATTAAGATCTGCAAACAAATCTAAGTGTCGAATCCCTAAAAATAGAAAATCTCTCATCAGGAAAATTAAAAGAATTAACAAAAAAATCAACAAGCTGAAATACTGTCAACAGCAACACACCAACCAGACTGCCATCTCGTCGCTAGAGATTAAAAAACATAAACTCCAAAACAACATGATGTCTATCATCAATAGTCAGCGAAGAGCTGAAGAGGCCTGGGCAATTGAGAAGATCAAACTCAATCCCAAAGTGTTCTTTTCATTTGCAAAAAAACACAGAGTCACTGGTTCTACTGTTGGCCCTCTGATTGATGAAAATGGTACTCTTCAAGACAATGCCAAAACCATGGGAGAGATATTGCAGAAACAATATTGCTCTGTTTTCAGCAATCCTGATATGACTGATCTAGGCTGTATCAGTGATGTTACTCCCCAATACACTTTATCGGACATAACCTTTGGTGCTCCTGATGTCTTAGCAGCAATAAAGGAAATGAAGCATAACTCAGCAGTAGGTCCCGATAGGTTCCCTGCTTGTGTCCTGAAGATGTGTCAAAACCAACTTGCACCCCCTCTAGCCAATCTGTGGCGGAACTCACTGGATGCTGAATATATACCAGAAAACCTTCTATCCCAGACTGTTGTCCCAGTTTTCAAAAAAGGAAACAAATCGCTCGCCGTGAATTACCGTCCAATCTCACTCACCTCTCATATCATTAAGTTATTTGAGAGAGTGCTGAGATCGCGTATGACTCACTTCCTTGAGAGTCATAATATGCTGAACTCCAACCAGCATCGATTCCGTAATGGGAGAGATTGCCTGATGCAGCTACTATATCATTTTGATGACATTTTGAGAGCCTTGGGAGAAGGTTCCAACACTGATGTCATCTACCTTGATTTCAGTGAGGCCTTTGACAGGGTTGATCATAAGATCCTTCTGAGAAAGCTGTCCAATATTGGTGTCACTGGAAAGCTGCTTCCTGTCTAACAGAACCCAACATGTTGTAGTCGAAGGAGTCAAATCCAGCCCAGCCAAAGTCAGTAGTGGTGTCCCACAAGGCACTGTGCTGGGCCCACTCCTCTTCATCATCTACATAAATGATATTACTGACACCATCAAACACAGTAACATCAGAACCTTCGCTGATGATTCCAAGCTCCAGAAGGTCATCAATGGCGTGGATGACCGAATAAGCCTTCAGTCAGACCTATTGGCTGTTGTCCAATGGGCGGAAAAGAATAACATGCTGCTAAACGAAGACAAATTCGAACTGATCCACTTTGGAAGGGAGGACGCTCTGAAACTCCCATACTCTCTTCCTTCTGGAGAAATTCTCATGGCGTCCAACAACATCAGAGACTTGGGAGTAACAGTGGACAACAACATAAGCTGGGCTACACATATAAGCAGCAAAGTTGAAATGGCCCGCAGAATGTGCTCCTGGATTCTCAGAACCTTCCAGTCGAGAGATTCCCACACTATTATCCTTCTCTTCTCCACTTTTGCCCGACCCCACCTTGAATACTGTTGTCCACTGTGGTCTCCCTACACAAAACAAAATGTTATGAGAATTGAAGCTTCCCAAAGGTCAATCACAAAAAAGATATATAGCATGTCAGACCTTGACTACTGGGGTAGACTAGAGAAGCTGAAACTGTATTCACTCCAACGACGCCGTGAAAGCTACATTATCTATATGATGTGGAAAATATTCCATCAGCACTGTCCGAATGATGTTGGCATCACCTTCAAAATACATCTAAGGCTTGGACCACGTGCCATCCGTCCACAACATAAATCTAAATCGCATCACATAACGACAGTACGGCACAACTATTTCACCTCAATTGGACCCGCTCTCTTCAACATTACACCAGGACACATCAAAAAAGAAACTGACCACACAAAATTCAAGAAGTCTTTGGACAAATTCCTTCAAACAGTCCCGGACAAACCACCCACACCCGGATATGTCTCCGCAAACAATAACACTCTGCTCGAATGGGCCTTGGTGCCCAAATCCTGAATTGAAAGACTTCGCCAGGTGGTGCTATTAAGTTAGACATGGCCTGGGCCAATACTGGCCAAAACCTTTCTATGTTATGTATATATATATATGTATATATATATATATGTATATATATATATATATATGTGTGTGTGTGTGTGTATTATGTATGTATGTATTCATTATCTTTATAAAATGCTTTTTTGGGGGAGTGATCCCAAGTGTTTTCCTATCTAGGATAAATCACTTTTATAGACAATCTCAAAAGAATTATTTTCTGTTGCTGTACAAGCCGGAACTTTTGTGGTAACCAAATTGAGCACTAGTTGTTTCCACCAACTACATTACGGCAGTTGACGAGAAAACTTTTGCATATGGGAATGTGTGTTTGTACGTATATATATATATATATATATATATATATATATATATATATATATATACATGCATAGATACACGATACACATATGTTTATGCATACATTACTCTCTCTCTATATATATATATATGTATGTGTGTGTGTGTGTTTGTGCGCGTGTGTGTATATATGTATATGTATATATGTATATATAAGTATATATATATATGTAAATATATATTTATGTGTATACACACAAACACACACACACACACATACATATATATATAAAATGATGTATAAAAAATGTTACAAGCGTTATTGATAGACGTGTCACTCATATTCACTTGGTCTGCTCGAAGCAACAACAATAAATTTTTACGTTATCTTCTGAAGCATTTTCATTGTCAGTAATATAAAGTCGCTATTCAGAAGACGGTAGAGAAGAAATTACCAGGAAAGACGTCATTAAAAGAAGAAATGTCGAAGTAAAACAGGAGTGTAGAGAGAGGGAAAAGAAACACAGGAGAAAACCCTAGAAGAGTAAGAAGGTTATTGAGAATAATCATTGATGGGAGATGTCCTAAGATGGAGAAAGATATTCAATAAACTTACAACAAGGAAATAGAGACATATAAAGGGGAAAAGATAATAAAAAGCAAAAATTGAAAGTGAAATAAGAAAAGGGAATGAGGAAACTAGAAGAATAAATAAGAATGGAAATAGTGAAGAAAAAGAATAATTAGAAGTAAGCAACAAATACGAGGAGCAAAAGAATCAGTAACGGTAGCAGCAGCAACAGCAGTAGAAGCAGTAAAGGAAAAGAAGTAGTAGAAAAGAAGGTGGAGGTGGAGGAGAAGGACGATTACGACGACGACGGCGACGACGACGCAGATGAGGAGAGAAGGGAACAGGAACAGTAACAAAAAGCTGAAAATAAAGTGACAAGGTACTAGAAAAATCAGAGGTAAAAAAAATGAAGGACAAAAGGCGTAACAGAAACATCATAGGCTGACGTTTTTTAAGAGAAGAAAAATAAAATAAAACAATATTAGAATAAGGAATATCGTAAAAGTTATTTCAAAAAACAAAAAAAAGTTGAAAATAAAAGTGCAGAATAAAACGCAGGAGAAATATTAGATGCCATGAAAATGGAGGAGCAAGAGAGGTAATATAGAGAAGTATATGAAATCTTTGAATAGAAATATACACTAGATTGAAAACATTCGTGACAAGAAGAAGAATAGGGAAGTATGAAAACCTCATACGAAATCTAGGGCAGCTTTAATAATTGTGGTTAAAGGAAAAGCCACTCCAGTGTAATACTCTCGAAAAAGTTCCTGAAATTGTCACAATCTTAAGAAATTTATTAATTCTACGTCTTTTGTCTTTTTTGCTACTCCATGAAGTGGGTATGATGCAAATAGAAGAGAAAAAATGGAATAAAAACAACAACGTTATTGGAAGTGTGTTAGAAACATGTATAATAGCGTTTGAATATATAATACAGAGTTTTATTTTTACTAATATAACACTGCTACAACTAACAACAGCGGCGGCAACAACAACAACAGAAATTGCAATCATAATAATAATAATAATAATAATAATAATAATAATAACAATAATAATAATGATGATGATGATGATGATGATTATGATAATACTTTTGTACGAAGAATTCATCAGGAAATGTTTTCTTTAGTACGTATATATCTCATTATTTTCAGGATTTTTATCTCGAACAAAAAATACGAACATTACATGCATCTTTGTGTGTATGAGTGTGTGCGCGTACGTGTGTCTGTGTGTGCATGAGTGAATTTTTGTGTTTATATATGTACCTATATATACCTATACTCATATGTACATATGAATATATATATATATTAATATACATATATATATATATATATGTATATATATACATACACACATATATATATATACATATATCTATCTATCTATCTATCTATCTATCTATCTATCTATCTATCTATATCTATATATATATATATATATATATATATATATATATATATATATATATATATGCGTGTGTGTGTGTGTGTGTATGTATGTATGTATATATAATATCAACTGGGTAGTAAGCTGCTAACGTATATTTCAATGCTCCTGTTATTGGCTGTCATATATTATCATACGGCAGGAATACTCCTTTTGCTGCATACAGAAAGGGAAATCCGTTAGATGATGCAGGAATCATATAAAAACATACTTATGGAATTACGAAACTTTTAATCACAA
>NC_043002.1:61883473-61898473 GCF_006345805.1 Octopus sinensis | reverse complement strand
TTAGGTGCACATTGAGTATATACTAAATTATGAAACGGAAGAGGGAGTGTAACAATAAGCTTTATTCAGCACAACAATCATTACGGCAGCCTTCTGCACTGCTCCCGTGTGGGTGGGGAACGATGTAATGACATAAGACGCATCTCGCAGTGTAAGGAGCTTCATCAGGTCCCATAATAGGCTTCAAAATTTATGGGATTTACATTTTGCTCCAAACTAGATGTTAGTGTTAGGGTGTGTTGCTAATATTTCACACACGTTGGTGAAGCAAGAATACTTGGTTTCTGTAGACAGAAAGCTGTTGATAAAATACATGCAGAGAATAAAATGTAAAAGGAGAGAGGTGTTAATTGGCATGGGATTGAATGACCCATAAACGTGTGGTGAATTTGACGACTGGTTATGGCAGGCAAGTGTGACAGCGAGGTCAAGAATTTGGTGGGGATGTGATTTCCGTCTTTAGATTTAATGGGTGATTATTATCCTATGATCCATATCAATATCGGAACCTTCATTGTTCCACACCTACGCCTATGTCGACACATACTAGTACTCACTCACATACATACGCACACATTTGTACGCACTCAGGCCATTCGGTGTAAGTACAAAGACGCATCCATCAATTTATAGATATACACCAACATACGCACACATATATACATATATATATATATATTATATATATATATGTATATTATATATATATATATATATATATATATATATATATTATATATATATATATATGTATATATATATATATGAATGAATGAGTCTAGGACATTTACCCCCATGGATAATAAACCCCTGAGGACAACAGATGATGATTTTGAACTTCTTAGTATATTGAAGAGCGGGAGGGGAGAGACAATAATTGTTCTGATATGATATGTATGTATTTATGAAAAGATGTATGCATGAATGCATGTGTATATGTATGTATGTATGTATGCATGCATGTATGTATGTATTGTTTTGTCTAGGGAGAATCAACATGCCAATATAATTAAAACACAAAGCGGCGAACTGGCAGAAGCGTTAGCACGTCGGGCGAAATGCTTAGCGGTATTTCGTCTGTCTTTACGTTTTGAGATCAAATTCCACCGAAGTCGACTTTGCCTGTCACCCTTCCAGGGTCGATAAATTAAGAACCAGTTACGTATTGGGGGTTGATCTAATCGACTGGCCTTCCTCCCCAAAATATTTTGGGCCTTGTGCCTAGAGTAGAAAAGAATATAATTAACACAAACTCTGTTTCAATTCCAAACACTTATCAAGTATCCATTTTTTTCGTCAAAGCTCTTCCGTTTCATTTTTGCAACCTTCTCAATGGCTTCCAACTCTGTCCATTATAGAGGGCGAGTTTGTTTGTCTGTTTATGAACCTGCTACGAGTGGGTGTGTGCGTGTCAGGTTTTTGGCAATTGGCTATGTAAGTATATGTATGCACGCATGAAAGTATGCATATATCAACGCGTGTGTGTATGTATGTATGTGTGAATGCATGTATGTATGTAAATGAATGTCGCCTTTAAATCTTTCTATTCGGCGGTATATAAATTGAGCATGTTTACCGATTTTTTCCGAGATTTATGATAACTGTTTTATTAGAAACAATTGAATTTTGTGTCTACAACTGAATGTTTTCATGTTTTTCACCTCATTAGGAGGGTTTGTTCCGAAACTTAGCGACTAAAACAATTGAGAAATATAAGGATATAGCGAGAGATTTGAAGAGATGGTAGAACACTCAAACAATAAGCATTTAAACAATAAAAATAATTACAATAACAAGAGTACAATATAAGTTATGACAAGACAGTATTGGCCAATATTTACAGTGGTTATTACGTTGACGTTACAGAATTAAGATTTTTGACAACTGGTGTAAGCGCCACCCCGAGGCTGGAACTTAAGTAGAAAATGTAACAAATATTTGGGACTTTCCAGTACATGCAGATTGAACGCTCAAAGCAAACTCTGGGATATTTCTTTAAAAGTGCAAAATAATGAAGTTTGTTTATTGATTGACATAAGTATACCTTCTGATGATAATATCTCGGTGAAAAAATTTAACAAGTTCAGAAAATGTAAAGATTTGCTCAATGAAATCGAGCATGTAACATTTCCAAGCAGTTACAATATGAGTGATTGTAGAAGCGCTTGGAATAATCAAAGAAGGAAATTATTTGAGAATGCCCCGTGGTTTACCAGCCATTCAAGACGTAAAAGTGTTTTAATTGGTACGCCATACGTATTGAGAAGAGCATTGTCGCTATGAAAACGATTACCAGACACATAAGCGTTTTTTTTACATAACGTCATTTAGTGTGTTTATTTATAATTGTATATCAATGTATACAGCGAACTTTCTTGCCTTATGTGTCGGGAAGACATTCGGCAAGAAATAGAAACAACACTGAAAAGAGAAGAAATGCTACTGTTACTAATAATGGTGTCAAATGCTGCCACAAGGGCAGGAATTACATTGACACCAGTGTTCAACTGGTACTTACTTTCACCCTGAAATGGTGAAAGGCATATTCGACATCGGCAGAATTTGAACTCAGACTGTAAAAACGGACGGAATGCCGCTAAGCATCTTGTTCGGCGTGCTAACGATTGTGCCAGCTTATTGCCTTAATAATAATAATAATATAATAATAATAATAATAATAATAATAATAATAATAATAGTAATAATAATATTAACAATAATAATAATAATAATAATAATAATAATAATAATAATAATAATAATAATAATAATAAATAATAATAACCTGCCTCCCTACTATGTTCAAGGCATTTACTGCAGTGATATCACAAAGGCTGAACAAGCACCTGGACGAAAACAAACTGTTCCCAGAAGAGCAGAAAGGATGCCGCAAAGGCTCATATGGCTGTAAAGATCAACTAATGATTAATAAAGCCATAACTGAAGACAGCCACAGAAAGAAGAAAGGCCTCAGTATGGCCTAGATTGACTACAAAAAGGCGTTTGATAGCATCGCCCACACATGGATCCTCGAAACACTAGCCATTAACAAAGTAGCACCAACAATCATAAAATTCATAGAGCACTCTATGAATAAATGGCAAACAGTCCTACACCTCCAAACAAAAGAAGGACACATGAAAACCAAAGAATATTCCAGGGAGACACGCTCTCTCCACTCCTTTTCTGCTTGGCACTGTCACCTCTATCTGATATGCTAAATAGAACTGGATGCGGATATAAATGTTACGGCAAAACGATCAGCCACCTTTTATATATGGATGACCTAAAACTATACGCTGCAAATGACAAACAGCTGGAAACACTATTAAAGACAGTTCATGGATTTACCAAAGAAATAGATATGAAATTTGGATTAGAAAAATGCGCCAAAGTAACCCTGAAAAGAGGAAAACTAGTTAAGAGTAACAACATCACACTAGATAAAACCAATGAAATATAAGAATTAGACCAAAGCCAAACTTACAAGTACTTAGGAATCCATGAACTAGATAATACACAACACACACAAATGAAAGAGAAAATAAAAAAAAGAATATTATAGACGAGTTAGATCAATACTAAACACAGAGCTCAATGCTAAAAACAAGATAATAGGTATCAACACTTTAGCTGTCCCAGTTATAAGTTACAGCTACAATATCCTTAACAGGACACGAAATGAACTGACCAAAATAGATAGGAAAACAAGAAAAATAATGACAGGATCTAGGATGCATCACCCAAAATCTGACATAGAAAGACTATATATACAACGTATAGAAGGTGGTAGAAGCCTTATACAGCTGGAAAACTACTATAAAATAACCACCATAGGACTGCAAAAATATCTACTTCAGAAGGAAGGAAAACTGATCCAGATAGCGGCAAAACACGAGCAAAACAAAAAACTGTTCTCAGTATTTAAGGAAGCTGACAAATACAAACAAGAAATCATACCACCTAATAAACATGAAGAAGAAGAAGAAGATGAAGAAACAACAAAAGCTATAAAACAAATGAAATCCAAACTAAAAATAGAACAGCAAAGAACCATGATAAAACGATGGCAAGAAAAGCCCCTTCATGGTAAATACTGGACTAAACTAAACGCAAAAGAAATAGACAAAGAAAACTCCCAGCAATGGTTGAGAAGGTCGGGACTCAAAGCAGAACAGAGGGATTTTTAATTGCAGCACAAAACCAAAGCCTCCCCACCAGAAATTACCAAAAACATGTAATGAAAAGAAATATTATAAGTAACTGCAGAATATGTGGAGATGGACAAGAAACAATAAATCATATTATCTCTAGCTGCCCAGTCTTGGCTAAGAAGGAATATATTCACAGACATGACAGAGTTGGAACCTACATACATTGGAAGCTATGCCAACATTATGGAATAACAACAGAAAAAAGATGGTATAGGCACACACCAGAAAAGGTCACAGAAAACGAGAAAGCAACCATACTCTGGGATATGCCGATACACACAGATAGAGAAATTAAGGCCAACAGACCAGATATAGTTGTCAGAGATCATGAAGAAAAAAAATGCTTTCTAATTGATGTATCAATACCGGCTGATGACAACGTGTCTCTAAAAGAAATGGAGAAACTCTCAAAATACAAAGACCTGGAAATAGAGGTAACTAGAATGTGGAATCTGAAAACAGAAACAATTTCTATCATAGTAGGTGCATTAGGCATGATAAAAAAATATTCAGACAAATACATAACAAAAACACCAGGACTTACAAACACATATAACATACAGAAAATTGCACTACTAGGCACTGCACACATCCTACGCAGAACACTTTCCATACAATAACCATCAGAGCATCACAACAAATCACAGCACACACCCAAGGCACACAGAGCTCTGCTCGGTAGTGAAGTGAAAGCACGCTATAAAAATAAAACTACTGAATAATAATAATAATAATAATAATAATAATAATAATAATAATAATAATAATAATAATAATAATAATAATAATAATATAGTTGTCAGAGATATAGTTGTCAAAGATCATGAAGAAACAAATGCTTTCTAATTGATGTATTAATACCAGCACATGACAACGTGACTCTAAAAGAAATGGAGAAACTTTCAAAATACAAAGACCTGGGAATAGAGGTAACTCGAATTTGGAATCTAAAAACAGAACCAATTCCTATCATAGTAGGTGCATTAGGCATGATAAAAAAAATATCCAGACAAATACATAACAAAAACACCAGGACTTACAAACACATATGACATACAGAAAATTGCACTACTAGGCACTGCACACATACTACGCAAAACACTCTCCATACAATAACCATCAGAGCATCACAACAAATCACAGCACATACCCAAGGCACAGAGAACTGCGCTCGGTAGTGAAGTGAAAGCACGCTATAAAAATAAAGCTACTGAATAATAATAATAATAATATAATAATAATAATAATAATAATAATAATAATAATGATGATGATGATGATGATGATGATGATGATGATGATGATGATAATAATAATAATAATAATAATATAATAATAATAATAATAATAATAATAATAATAATAATAATAATAATGCTCTTTTGTAATAAAGGCACAAGACCTGAAATATGATGGAGGTGAGACTAGACAATTACATCGAACACAGTGTTTCACTGGTACTTAATTTATTGAACCTTAAAGGATGAAAGTTAAAATCGACCTCAGTGGAATTTCAACTCAGAACCTAGTGACTGGCGAAATACAGTTAAGCATTTCGTCAAACGCGCTCACGATTCTACCAGCTCACCGTCGTAAGTAATGATGATGATGATGAGGAGGAGGAGGAGGAGGAGGAGGAGGAGGAGAGGGAGGAGGAGGATCACGATGATAATAAGTAGGAAAACGATGATGATGATGACGATGACGATGATGATGATGGTGATGATTCAGATAGACATAGAATGTACTATGGGATTAAACAGCTGTATTAAGAAGAGATAAATTAATTAAGACTGCGAAGATTAAATACGATATGAATATGCTGTCAGAAGATTAGACATGATCTCCTCTCACGCGTATTTACGTAGAGATAAATATATAAAATATCTCATATTCAATTGTATGAGAATTTTTTTTTAAATAGATTATTACAGAAAAGTCAATAAATATTGGTTTCAAACTTTGAAACAAGACTCTTAACTTCCGTTGAGGGTTTAAGTTGATTACTTCTACCACAGTGGTACTTAGTCAATTGACACTTGAAGCATAAATGGCAAAGTCGACTTCGGCAGGAATGGAACTGTGTACAGAATGACGCTGACCATTTTGCCCGGTTGTTCTGAGTCAGATAATATGAAATAAATTTACAGAATGTTGTTGTAAATACACCAGATATGATAATTATAGACTGTAGAATGTACGGAAGAGATATGATCGACTTAGAGAATTGGATAAAGTAGGAATAGCGTTGTGATTCACTATATGCAAACTGATATTGATAAAATGTAAATGCATCGTACACAAGGTGAAAAGAGAAGACTGCTGCGAAATGACAACAGCTACGCTAGAAAAGTAATTAGAAGTTAGTAAGTGGAAGCTAACAAATATAATATATACGAAAAAGGAACACACACAAGCAAACAAACACAACTAAAGGCATGTATAAATATATATATATATATATATATAGTTAATCCAAACATGAACAAAGAGAAAACACAACGACGCGAGGACGTGCAATAAGTATAGTGTTATTGGACGTTCAGGAAAGGAAAGAAGGAGCTTTAACGTTTCGAGCGGAGCTCTTCATCAGAAATATAGAAAAAAAAGAAAAATTCCAAAGAAGGGTAGACGGAGAAAGAAAATCGCCAACGATACACACGCGGTTACATATTGAATACATACATACATACATACATACATACATACATACATACATCATACATACATACATACATACATACATACATACGTGCATGCCCGGATACGGTAATGAACAATGTGGATATTAATTGCATTGGTGAAAATTATATTCATAAAGACAAAGCAACTGAAATATAAAATAAAATCTAAGCAACACTCTTAACTATTCTGAAGTGGAAAAGAAGGGAAAAGATAGAACAATGCATTACTAACAACATACAAGAGATGAGAGAGAGGAATATACAACCAAAAAATTACATCTTATTTTAGATTCAAAAGATAAATATCTAATCGTAAATATCTACGAATGTATAATATACAAAGCGATGCTAACATGATTGCAATCTATGCACTGTGTACAATGGGACGGAGATTCTCATCTCTGACTGAAAACAACCTTTTAAGGTTTGATATTTTCACATACTGTCTTGCTGGGGGACTGCTAATTTGAATATATAATATGCCATGACGTTAACGTGCACATATTGAAATACGGTATAATGATGCCCTTCACTCCACGGAGCTAGTTGGTGTCGCCATTCAGTGAAAGGCCCCACCTACGCATTTCATCACTTTTGATGCCTCGATATCGCCTCTGCCTGCAACAACATTGTATCCTAACATTCATTCCTTGAACAACCTTCCTCTCTTATCTTCCTCTTTCTAATGCCTTACCCGCTTCTCATGTTTCCTTCTTTCTCATATCTATAGGTGTTTTCTTACAAAAGAACATGAACGCACTCAAACACAACGATTTCGAAAGGCTTCTAAAGTCATAATCTTTGTGCCTGTCTCCCGACGACTGCATAACCACAATGATATAGGCCGTAAAGACAAGACAGCAAACCGTCCAAACGTAAGGCTTAGAACAAAATTATGTGCGTGTTGATTGAAACCGCAAGACTTGGTCAACAAAATATTTAACACGGAAGGACAAAAGATAGACAGAAATAATCAGTACCAAAATTAATTCGGAAATTTATGCCAAAAAACTGAGAACCACCACAAACAAGCCTCAATATGTAGGCTCACAACGTTACACATCGCTGGAGAAGAATCCAGCTAGGCACAGACCACAAGTTTGTAATGCTTACACAATAAGAAATGATGCGCCACACGCTGCTTTGTTTTTCTTATTTTCCTATAAAATATTTTGAAATAATATAACACACACTTTTATATAACAGCCGACTATATAACATGACAAAGCATATGCGAAATATAAGCAGTGAATAGCAAAATAATACAAATCACATTCACATACTTCATGCAATCACCGCCCATTATTAAAACATATTATACGAATCCCACAGATCATGGGATTATTAAACAGTAAAATAAAACAATTCACATTGCAAACACATTTTTCTATCTTTAAAGCGAAATACGATTATATTACGAGTTTCAATAAATCTATTACACGACAAAGCGAAATTTAAACTGCACATACTCCAAAATCACGAAAGTTCACTTATTCGAGGAGGAGAATTTTGCAAGTCTATGCAGGTTACTAATAATACTAATATTGATTTTAAATTTTGGTTGAAAAGCAGAAATTTCGAGGAAGAGAGTTAGTCAATGTTAAACTGGTACTTATTTTCTCAACACCGAAGGGTGAAATGCGAAGTCGACCTCGACGGAATTTGAACACAGGTCATAAAGACAGACGAAATACTGTTGAACATTTCGCCCGGCATGCTGGTGATTCCAACAGGTCACTGCCTCACTAATAAGGCAAATATTGGCGTAAGATATGTAAAGAATCAGTTTGACTGCAATCGATCCCAAAGCTTGGGATATTGATGCTCAAGAGAGGCGTGGCTTGCACCATTCCATCTCCACTCTGACAAATCATATTGAAGGTGAATGATAAAGGAAAGAGGAAGAGAAACGACAAGAAAGAAAATGGAGGCTGAAACAATTAAAGCCTCCACCACACATCCCTTGTGAACATTGCAATAGACACTTCCATGCAAGAATTAGCCTCCTTAGTCATTAGAGACATAAACACGGTCAGAGAGGAAGAAGAAGCCAAGAAGAAACCAAAAGAAATTATCGGACACTTGATAAAACGCCGACACGACGACGATAGGTTAGGGGTGGTACTAAAATGTTACCAAATGAAAGTATATATCGACATTAATCAGCAGAACAAATGGTAACCGCGAGAAAAAAATCTGGGAAAGTGTCTTCTACTATAGCCTCGGGCCGACCAAAACCTTGTGAGTGGATTTGGTAATGGAAACTGAAAGAAGCCCGTCGTATATATATATATATATATATATATGTATGCGTGTGTGTGTGTATGTTTGTGTGTGTGTTTTTGTCCCCCAACAACGCTTGACAACCAATGCTGGTGTGCTTACGTCGCCGTAACTTAGCGGTTTGGCAAAGGAAACCGATAGAATAAGTACTAGGCTTAAAAATTAGAAGTCATGGGGTCCATTTGCTCGACTAAAGGCGGTGCTCCAGCATGACCGCAGTCAAATCACTGAAACAAGTAAAAGATTAAAAGAGTAATCGCAAGCGTAGGCATAACGTTTACGTGAAAGTTATTATATTTCGTCATCAGAACTATCTGATCATCACCATCTGAACATATTTCTCTTTCACTAATTAGCAGAATAAACATTATTTAATTCTATATATTTCTGATTAACAGTTGTCATGCAGACCAAATTGATGTTGAAATGTAATTATAAAATATGAATTAAAACTGCTTCTAACAAACGAAGAAACAAAGACACGCATATAAACAAAAGAATGACATTCAAATACAATACCGCATTTCACACAAATTATATAATAATATACGTATGAAATATGAGACTAAATTTCATAGGCTAATCATTAGCTCGTTAATAGACAAGTTAAATGGAACGCACACACACTCATAATAAAATGCATTCGTTTGTAAACATATGTATATGATCTCGCGCATTTGTGTGTCCATGTGTGTGTTTTCATTATTATTATTATTGCTACCATGTGGTGAGGTGGCACAGACGTTAGAACGTTGGCAAAATGCTTTACATTATATCACTCTTACAAAAATTCGTGTAACAAGACTGGTTTTAATTACATCTCTACGCGGCCGACAAAAATAATATATTTGTGAAATTCCGTCGTCTCCACAAAATTTGGTACCTTTATTACAAAATTATATAAAAATCTGCGAGTTGTCACATTCAGTAGAAGGTCCTTCTCAATCTGTAGATTTTTTTATCACTGAGTTCACTTTCTTATTTAAATTTATCAATGGGGAGTGCGTTTCTTTATTTGGTTCAATGGAGAGAAACAATAATTTGTTTCTATTTATAGATAGAGGAAGAGGTAGTACAAATGTCGAAGCCATCAATCCATCCCCATTTTGAGGAATTTAACTTAGGCATATTTGAATGTATTTTAGCTAAATGTAGTAGGCTGAAGCTAATGGGGTAGGGATAATAGAGACTACTAATGCTCTAGGGGTTTCTATTGTCCTTTACCATTTAACAGTTATAATTCCACTTGTGAATTTTAAATAAATATCCTTTAGATAGTTTTACCAAAGAATTCTAATAAATTTTAGTATCTTATATAGGGATAGAAAATATAGAAATCATTTCATATTCATATATATATATATATATATATAATTAATTAATAAGGGTGAGAGAATTAGATACTAATTTAATAGTATATCTATTCAACACCAAGTGGCCTAGTGCTCAGAGAAACCTGGATTATTATAATATTTTATAATATATTATAATATTTTTACAAAATAAATATAAGAGAGTGGTCACTATATGGCTCACTCTAGCACCAGTTAATCCAAAAGGTTTCAACCACAAAAATACATGTTTCCCATGAAAGCCAGTACGATTGTTAGCTCACACGGACAGGGCAAATAAAAAATAACAAAAATACAGATTATTTTGGGACAATTGTTTCGCTATTAATGAATTAAATGTAATTTTACTTACAAAAAAATCCACTTGTAGCTCCTCAGCCAAAACTATCTGGATGAAATCCACTCAATCACACGCCAGATTTTACCATAACGATGCGTATTTATCGTTATGGTAAAATCTGGCGTGTGATTGAGTGGATTTCATCCAGATAGTTTTGGCTGAGGAGCTACAAGTGGATTTTTTTGTAAGTAAAATTACATTTAATTCATTAATAGCGAAACAATTGTCCCAAAATAATCTGTATTTTTGTTATTTTTTATTTGCCCTGTCCGTGTGAGCTAACAATCGTACTGGCTTTCATGGGAAACATGTATTTTTGTGGTTGAAACCTTTTGGATTAACTGGTGCTAGAGTGAGCCATATAGTGACCACTCTCTTATATTTATTTTATATATATATATATAAATTTCTATTAATATAGATTCGTAGTTAGTTAATAAATTGTGATTTATTTTATTAATGAGTTAAATTAAAAGAATATACTTGACATAATATTTATTAACTGTAAAAAAAAAGCCTCATCAATTAGCACGTATATCAAGAGTCTATAAGATATATTAAAACGTAATGAAAGGGAGGTAATCAAGGGAGGTGAACTAAATAATTTCATTGGATATATAGGGTTTATGCAATCCTATACAGGAAAATATCAAAAAGATTCTAATTCCACTTTATTTAAATTTCTTTATATTATAAATTTTTTTAAATAATGTATGCAGGATAAATATAAGCTAGTATGGTATATTAATTCTTTATTTGGTTACAAAATATTAAGACTTGAAAATTTAGAAATGGACAGAATGCTATAATTTAAAATAGTATAAATAGAAAAAAAAATCTTGTTTGTCTCCATTGAACCAAATAGCTAGGTTTTCTAGTTTTGAAGTAAAAATTTCCGAAAATGTGGACAACTCCCCCGCGGCTTCTGTCCTGGAGATATGGGCAGTTCTTATAAGGGTTATCTTTTGAATTTCTGCCATTTTGGAGTTTCTTGGTATCTGAGCTAGATAGTAATCAGCCCCTTTTGTTCTCATTTCTAGGGCACCTACGACAACACGTATTTATCATTATTATTGTTGTTGATGTTGTTGTTGTTGTTGTTGTTATTATTATCATTATTATTATTATTATTATTATTACTAGTAGTAGTAGTAGTAGTAGTAGTAGTAGTAGTATAGTAGTAGTAGTAGTAGTAGTGGTAGTAGTGGTAGTAGTAGTAGTCGTGAGGCGATGAGATAGCAGAGCTGTTAGCACGCCGGGCAAAAATGCTCAGCGGAATTTCTTCCATCTTTTAAAATTTTAAGTTCAAATTCCCCCAAGACCGACTTCGACTTGCATCCTTTGCAGTTCGATAAAAAGTACCAGTCAAGCACAGAGATCGAAGTAATCGACTATCGACTTTCAAATTTCAGGCCTTCTGAAGCCCATACCAGAAAGGATAGTTATCATTGATAGTAGTAATAGTCGCAGCAGCAGTATCACGATATTTATTGTTGTGATTATAATTTACGTAAGAAACAATTACGTCGTTAAAAAATCATTGTTCCTACTGTTATCATTAACAGTCTCTACTTTCATAAGTTTAATAGAAAACTGAAAAATTATCTACGCCATTAGCATTAATAGGAATACTTCCGCCGATAATGGTAATTCTAATAAAATAACAATACTAAAATTTCTATTATATTCTTATTCTATACTATTATATTTTTCTAATTATTACCAACATTACGCGAAAGAAATCTTTATGCTTCTTAAACATATAGCAGCAACAATTTAATCTTTATCTATAATAATAAAATCAACAGAAATTAATAACAATAAAAACGAAAATAATTACGGTGATGACCGCATTGATAAATGAATATTGTCTTATTGCTATACGGTCATAATCGGTATAGTGTTTAATTAAACTCGTTTACTAATTAGATTTTCAAATTCCTGATTACTTGCTGCAAAATAGGTGATTATACGAAAATACAGCCAGAAACACACAAGTATGTGTGTGTGTGTGTATGTATATATGTATATATATATATATATATATATATATATATATATATATATATATATATATATACATACAGACAGGCATACAGAAATACATACATTTATATATATATATGTGTGTGTGTGAGTGTGTAGGTGTGTGTGTGTGTGTGTGTGTTTGAGTGCGTGTGTACATGCATATATATACCTGTATACAATCATATATGCTTGTGCACAATTCAAGATATACTTGTATTTGACAATATCTGTTCTTCTACATATGTGTTTACACACACACATACAACACACACACACATACACACAGGTAACATATCATTTCATATCATAGCATACCATAACATAATGGTTTCAAGTCATGCAAGAAGGCCAGCAATTCTGGAGCTGCGGGTAGGTCGATTATCTCGACCCCGGTGATCAATTGTTGCTTATATTGTTGACCCCGTAAGGCTGGAGGGCAGACCCGATACCGGCTGCGTTTGAACGTAAAGAGCGACGAAATGCCGCTAGCTAATTTGCCAGGCATGTCAGTATGCCGCATTATGAGGTTATATTATATTGCAATATTGAGTAAAAGTCAAACTTTCTACGGCCACGAGTGGCCATTGCATTGCACCTAGAAAGTTTCCCTCCGAGGCACAAGTTCGGTCAGATTTGCTTATGGAAACCAGCAGTCACCCATGTATACGAGCCACCCTTCTCCGCGCCACTGGTGTTATCCAAAGGAAAGGTAAAGGCCGTGATGTCGCAATTCATTTCTACAACAATGGGAAATAAAGTGTCTTGCTCAAGAACACAACACACTGCCCGACCCAGGAATCGAAATCACTACCTCATTATTATGGGCCCAGCGTTTTAACCACTGAGCCATGCGCTTTCACATTACAATATATTGTATTACATTAAGGTTGGGTGCCGGCAGAATCGTTAGCACGCCAAGGAAACTGTCCAGCGGCTTTTCATTTGTTTTTATGTTTTAAGTTCACATTCGTTTCGAGCTCGATAAAGGCACAAACAGGTGAGTGTTGGGGTCATTTTAATTGACTTAAGCCACTCTTGAACTTACTCGACAAGTATCGTATTTGGAAACCAATATATTGTATCATATTATATTGCATTATATTCTACTGTGCCCCCCGATTCTCTGGAGTTGAATCTCTGCTTCTCTGTGCGAACCGCTCGACAGAAGAAAATATCTAAAACCTTGAAATGAAAGAGGACAAAATTGGATGAGAAGTAAGTGAAATAATAATATGCGTATCAATTGACAAAATCTAACTCAAGCAGAAGCGATTAACGTGTACCGTTTACGGTTTAAATCTGGTAAGATGTTGGCAATGAATGAGGATCTCTGAACCAAATATCCTGAATATTTCTGCGTATGTTGAAAGTTCCCGATCCAGTTGGTCTGGTGAATATCATTTGAAGATATATATATTTTGTAGATTGCCTTCAGGTGATAGATGAGGACATTCGAAAAAAAAGAAAATTACGTCACCGTTAGCCACGTGAATAACAGCAGCAAGCGCCATACTTGGTGAGTGCAGAACTGCGATCATACTACATGATCTTCAGCAGAGATATACGCTTCACTGATAACGTAGAGCATTCTCATGATCTAGTTAATTTGCTTGAAGAAAAAAAAATAATTAAGAGGGATATGACCTTAATGACTGGAAATTGTAGAGTGTATGTAAAGATAAACTTGCCCGTCTGTGCTATTGAAATACATATTATTCTCCATTCTAAAAATGACTTCTTTAGCTGATTTCATTTAATTCACAAACACGTACTCACTCACACACACCTATCCAGCATGCCATGCAGACCCACACACTCATGCATATATCTATGTGTGTGTGTGTGCGCGTACATATATATACGTATACTCAAAAACACAAATACACACGCATTCGAACATATGTCTTGGTTTCTACATTGACCGTGTTTTTTTTTTGACACTATGTTATTCCGGTGAGATCTGTCTTGTGTTGTTATTCGCAGTGGATTGGAACGACTTTATTTCTTTTAAAATTGCTATCGTTTCCTTTGTCTGCTTTCTAATATAGTTTATTACGTCTGCTTTCGTTTTATTTGCTAATTCTTTTACTGTTTACATC
>NC_043002.1:61870973-61878473 GCF_006345805.1 Octopus sinensis | reverse complement strand
ATTTTATTTTATTTTTTATCCCTATATATCACTAATTTAATATTTAGAGACATAAGTTACGTGAGAACATAGTTTTTGTAAATTTAAATTTTTTTCGTATTTTTATTTTTACTTTTATTTTTATTTGTAATTTTTTATATGAATTATGGCTTGTACAGTAAGATCCGGCGAACCTATTTACATATACACATATTTATATGTTTAAAATTAAAATAGAGTTTTTAGTATCAAACTATGATAAAGTGATGTAGAGGCCTGATGATTGGGATTATATTTTAAGAAAGTTTCCTGCAAAACACGGCGTGGTTAAGGGACCGGAAAAGGAACCTCAAGAAACGCGTGTAGCCGAGATATATGTGGTAAGTATTAAATTGAATTAAAATTCTTTTATATGGTGGGATGAAGGGGCCTACTATCTCTAAATGAATATATATATATATATATATATATATATATATATATATATATATATATATATATGCGAGATGGAGATTTTGTGTGTGTGTGTGTGTATACGGTTACATTCATAAATATATACACATCACATTCATAGAGCGGAGGGGTTTTCTATGGCTTCAGCCTTCGTATTTGCCAGTTAACATGCCAAATTGTAAACGACATGCAGATAGGCAGATCAGCGGATAATTAGGTTTGTGGCTTTTTATGAAAGATTCTATTGAAACGCCAGTCAGGTAAAATAAGAAAATGAAGGTGATTCATTGAGTTCAAATGTTTCAATTTATTTCAGTGGAAATGACTCGAAGACATTTTCGATATCAGAAAATTCTGGATTTCATCACTGATGCACGCATCTACGTACGTACAAATGTATGTATGTATGTATGTATATATATAAATGCATGTATGTATGTATGATATATATATAATATATATATATATATATATATATATATATATGTGTGTGTGTGTGTGTGTATATATATATGCATGTATGTATAATTATATATATATATGTATGCATTTGCACATATATATATATATATCTATATATATTATACACATACACACATATGTATATATATATACATATATTTATACATACGTACATATAAACACACACACACAAATAAATATATATATATATATATATATATACTTTTATATACTTACATATATATATATAAGCGTGTGTATATGTATATGTATCTATGTATCTATATGTATGCACGTGTTTATGTATGTGTGTGTGTATGTGGGTGTGTGAGAGTGTGTGTGTTTGTGTGAGTTATTTATGTGTACGTGTATATATTTTTGTATGCATATATAAACGTTACAAAATGCCTTAGAGTCGAATATTTTATCTGTTTCTTACCTTTCCATCTTGTGCTTGTTTTCGCTAAAGACATTGGCAGAGTTGTATACAATCCTACCAAAGCAAAAAGTACTGTAAACCGATGTAAACGTCTAAGGTTGTTAATATAAATAGCAGGACCTGTATTATATTTTGGGTCCCGAAATTGAGGCACAGGAACAGAACGTTAGATAGATAGAAAACATAGATATATACATGGTTTTTTTAATGGTTTTATCAAATGTTCACACCTGTGTAGAATTATATATATTTCTGGTTTAAGCATAATTAAAAATATTGATGAAAATTTTGCTCATATTATCTTCATATCTGTGATGACACTTACAACGATGACAACGATGATGACGACGATATTGATGGTGGTGTTGGTAGTAGTGGTTTTGGTGGTGTTGGTAGTGGTGATGATACTGATGATGAAGCTGATGATGAAGATGATTATGATGATGGCAATGGTGATGATGATAATAATGATGATGATGATGATGATGATAATGATGATGATGATGATGGTGGTGGTGGTGGTAGTGGTGGTGATGAAAATGATGATGATGATGATGTTGATTCACAAACACACGGATACACATGTATCTGTACACACACAGACTCACACGATTTCATTATGTTGCGAAGTGTGTATATTTTTGGGGACTAGCGATTGATGCATTTCGCATTGCATTGCTAACATTTCTCCGTTCATTTTGGTTTGGATAACGTTGAAATATTTTATGCTTGTCACGTGAAACATTTCCTTATATTAAGGAAAGAGTCACATATCTCAGTATATATTCTTTAACCCATCAGCTTTATTGAAAACAGAAGTTAAAGAAATAAATTGACATTGTAGTTGGCAGCTAAAAGCAAAACGTAATCCGACATAATCAACTTTGCTCTAAGTGGTTGCCATAATATTAACAAGAGATGTCAGAAATTTGAGAAATTCTTGTAAAAATCGAAATAAGAAATGATTAGGTGTGAAAGCTATGAAATATTATGAAACGAATATTGTTTCAATATTTGAGCACAATGCAAAAATGATTCAATTTGAACGGCAACATTTAAATCTACATCGAGTCAATTTAGTTTAAATCTGAGATAACTACAGAAAATGTTTTATCTTCTGAAGTTTTCCTTTTCTTTGTTATAGCGTTTTCTTTCATTTGTACACTACCATAAAATTTGTGCAAAGGTATAAATTAAAGTAGCGTAATATTTATATCCGTCATTTCAATAACGATGAAGAAGAATGCTTATTCCCGTGCACAGAATATACAGACATGCTTTAAATGACAAGACATTACGCTGACTAATATATTCACTCAAGTTCCGTGCCGTTATACCAACGTTCTACTTATGAGATGTATTTTTAAGGGTCTGGGCAAAGAAGAAATTTTTTCGTCCAACATAATTCCAGTCGTGTTCGTCAATAATTCGGTGTTTTAATGAAACATCAATTCTTTGGTGCTTTAAAAAATTAAATGTATAAATAGAAATTCCTAAAAGGCGTTAGTCATTTCATGCGTTTTTTTTTAAACTCATGGTAGAACGTCTTATAGAATTACCAATATACATCGGATGAAGGTAATAAAATACTGCAGAATACTAAATATACGAATTGACGATTATATATTTTAGAAGACCGGAGACATGATAAGCATATTAGACACATGCATAATCTAACATAATGAAATACATAGCATGATATTGCACATCACAATATAAGCGGATGCTTAGGTATATTCAGAGAACAAATGGCCGAAATATTCAAATTCAGCAAATGTTTCTGAAATATCCAATACATTTTTTATAACTTTACAGAAAAAAATATGAAGAAAAAGTTTATAAAAATACGTCATATGTAAACAAGCATAAGTTTGTTTTTGAAGTATTTGAATGTATTGTAGAACAAGTAGCAAGATATATTTTTTCAACACGTAAATACTGAACAGTATGTATAAAGGAGAAAAGCCTTTTAAGAGCAGAAAACTTTGTCAGCAACCAGCATGACGATCGGAGTCACGCTCCTCTAATATCCGGTTAGAGTGCTCTACTTTTAATCTAAACTGCCGACCGACAAAATCTTCTGCAATTTTAGAACTTATAAATTCATCCAGAAACGCTAGATGTCATATAAATTATATGATATGTAAACAAATATAAGTTTCTTTTTCTGCTCTTCAAAGGAATTTATCTTTTATATATACTGATCAGCATTTACGTGTTGAAAAAATATATCTTTCTACTTATTTTATAAAGATACCTTTAGTAATTTCCCTTGCCCTCCAACCAATGTAACGCAATAAAAGTATAAAGAAATCAACTCTATTTGTTTACGTCTGTATGCAATATTTCTCAGCGAGTTTTTCTTCTTTCAGATAAATACCAGCAACGGTTGCATTATTATGGTTATTAGTAACTTAGAAACGCAGTTGCGTACAAGATACTTTTGTTGTATTTTTTAAAATTAGCATTGCCAAATATGAAACACCATTTGCCAAGAATTAAATTTCTTACCTCGTATATATACGTAACTTGATTTCCTTTATCATAGAATTGGAAGAAAATCGTGCACCAATCAATGCACAATCTTATTTGACATCGTACACATTACTTTTAAGTGAAATCTAAGTAATACCACTTGCTCGTCAGCCACCTCTTGTCAGGGAGAAAAAGCTCAAGGCGCAGGAGTGGCTGTGTGGTAAGTAGCTTGCTTGCAAACCCCATGGTTCCGGGTTCATTCCCACAGCGTGGCACCTTGGGCAAGTGTCTTCTACTATAACCGCGGGCCGACCAAATCCTTGTTAGTGGATTTGGTAGGCTTAAATAAGCCCGTCGTATATAGGTGTATATATATATATGTGTGTGTGGTGTGTGTGTGTATATATATATGTGGGGGCGTATATACGCTTGTGTGTCCGATGGTGGTGTGTTTACGTCCCCGTAACTTAGCAGTTCGGCAAAAGAGACCGATAGAATAAGTACTAGGCTTCCAAAGAATAAGTCCTGGGGTCTATTTGCTCGACTAAAGGCGGTGCTCCAGCATGGCCGCAGTCAAATAACTGAAACAAGTAAAAGAGTAAAAGATAGGTATATATATCGCTCTGAAAATGAACCTTGGCATTATTAAAGAGGCAGATAAGAGAAAACACAACCAAAAGGTTGTACAGATTGTCTATCGAGAAACAATTTGACATCTCTACATTGCCGAGTATTAGAACTGCGATACAGAAATGAGGCAGTTTCAATATTTACGATAACAGTCCTTTGTTACTACAGTAAGAAGTGAAGATAAAAATTATCCAATAAGAAAAGTGAAGTTTTAGGGAGATTTTACCTCTAATGTATAGTTATACACAGTTTTGACTCTTGTATCACATTTCCTGATTGAAACCATTAATAATTATGAATATCATAGTCAAAGGTTAAACTGTCGCATCTATTTTGAATATTATAAAGAACAATTAACTAGGATCAATGCTCAGTTAAAGAAACTGATAACAACTGCCAATTAATTCAGGCGGGATGTCAAAATGTGTGTCATTATATTGCTGGGAAATTTGGAAATTTGTATAAATCATGCTCTCACATCACCATTGTTCATTGTATGCGAAGAAATAAAAAGGAGACAGCTTGAACGTTTCTGAACATTTCTAAAGGGAGTAGTCGTAATTACTTTAATCAGTATTAAATATCGGTGTCTCAGATTTGGTGTCATTTTAATTCTCAAGAGATTTTGATTCGATAAATAAAGCGCAGCCACAATTTGTTAACGGAATTTAATATAAATGGGAAATATCACATTGCAGTAAATTACGATGTGACACAAAAATAAACATAACTGCGAAAGTGAATATATAAATGAATGCGGTAAAGCATTGCCACAAGCTATAAATAATAATAAAACGGTAATATTAAATGATGCCATCCCTATATTATAAACGAAATGAATTAACATCGGTGTCGAAAAAAAAATGAATCTATACTTCACTTAAAAAAAAGGCGGTGTGGGGGGCACACAAATAAAAATTATGAATTTATTAAATTATTAAATGTAAAAAAAGGGAAATAGATGCACAAATGAAAACATTGGCAGAAGAATATATAAGAATATATATGTGCGTGAGTGTGTGTGGGAGTGTGAGTGTGCTCGGATGTGTGTGGAAGTGTGTGCATATATGTGTATATGTGTGTGAATGGGGGTATATGTGTGTAGTGTGTGTAGTGTATTTGCATGTGTATGTACATATATTCATATACATATATATACATATATGAATATACACATGTGTGTGTTTATATTTTTATTTACGTACGCATACATGCGTATATATCTACGTCTATCTATATTCCTCACTTTCCCTCCTTCTTCCTTCTCTCTCTCTTTCCCTTCTGCTCTCTCTTTCTCTCTCTCTCTCTCTCACTCTATCTGTATATATATATATATATATATGTTTGGTAGTCGTGTGTAGTTAACAGTTTTAATACAAGTGTTGGAATAAATTCCTCCTTTTTGTGTCTCTATCTCCCCTTTTACACAAACACGTATACACACATACACACACACACACACAAATATATATATATATATATATTATATATATATATATATACATGCATATATATATATGTATATATATATGCATATATATATGTATATATATATATATATATATATATGTGTGTATGTGTGTATGTATTTCTTTGTCAGTATGAATGCATGTGTGTAGGTACGTAGTAGGAACACGATGCTTACTGGGAAAGATTATGGCATAATGGAACATATTTATCACGCAATAGAGAAAAAAAATGTGTTTATCTACGCTGCCACTCATTTTTCTCGAAATAAGAGAGAAATATCTCTGAGACTGTACACACTCTAACAGCCAACGCAACCCGTGTTCAATACTATATTTCAAAATGTATTATGAAGTGATATTTACAGTTGGAACATCTTTGATGATATACACGCTCCATCAGGGCTAACTGTGGTTAAACGAAAACAATCAAAATATATTTATATATTTATCAAAATAGCAAAATTTGATAAATATATAAGTAGTGGAACCGCGGTTTACTAATGCCTCTCATCATAAAACAAACTCGATTTACGATTAAACATAGAAGGTCTCGGAAGATGAACGGTATCTAGAGTAATGAACCCTAAAGCCAGCAACAATGGTGTTGGCAACAAGCTGGGTATATCAGGTGGAGAGCGTCAGTTGCCTTCTTACTTTGATTAAGTGTATATCCGTGTTCGAATTTTCGGCACCTTCGCTTGAATTTTTTCTGAGAAAAATAATTTTGGTTTATGAACCTTTCGGGTCATGAAAGGCCTCCAGAAATTAAATGAATTCGTAAAGCGAACTTTCGCGGTGTATGGAACCAATACACCGTGTCTCGATACATAGAGCCTCATAGAAATTAGACAAAAGCGTAAGACAAAGGGACTGAATGTGGACAACACAAAAGCAGAATCTCGTGCGCAATTCATATGGATAATGGCAGAGTAGTGTAATTTGTCAACATGTGAATGGATTAGAAATAATTTAAAAGAAAACTCGTTATGTATTTGTCATATGGTACATCTGATATAAATCATCGAATATTCGACATTGCAAATGTCGTAAATAAGAACGATAATACATTCACCTTTAAGAAAGCAGCAACAGAGTTTTTAAAGCATGGAAACATGTTTTCACGTAGATTTTGCTCTCAAAAGAAAACTCGAGTGTTATCGTTGAAGTAACAGAAACTAAGTCAAAACATCGATATCATCCACGAAAAAATAAGGAAGCTTTGTAGAAACCAAATTTTAATGTAGAACAATTCAAAGAAGCAAAAGAAAGATTAAATCAACGGATAAAATCAAATAATTCCATTTGAATGCACAGGTTTGGTAAAAGCATCAAGCTAAATATATAATTTAAACAAAGTAAAATGTTTTCAGGAAGGAAAAAAGAAAAACAGGCTTACATTTAAAGAAATATAACAAGAAAACTAGGCAAGCAGAAAATCCATGAAATTTTTCAAAGAAGTGGTACAACGATCTTGTCAGAAAATCTCTGAAGTAAAAGAAACAGAGAGAGAATAAACGAAGCTATTCAAAAACCCATGATAAAATATCTGTATATCTTGCAATACATATATGCTGTCCATCGCTTTGAAAAATA
>NC_043002.1:61858473-61865973 GCF_006345805.1 Octopus sinensis | reverse complement strand
TTCAGGTCACAGTCTGGAATCGAACTCGGAATCTTGCAGTAAGGATAAAAAATTCATTATACTGGCGAGTGGGAAACTGAAAATTATAACTAACTGACGACCGACTACAAGAGAATTTCTTTTATACACAAAACGAATTCAAGAAAGGAATTAGGTTTAAAGTTATTCTAGAACGCTTTACAATGACATGACTAAGAGAAACGAAATTAATAAGAAACATCTCGTTGCTAGCGTAATCAGTAAAAATAGTGATAATGGAATTAAACCAAACATAGGCGTACAAACATATCGGCTTAATGAATTGAAAACGATATATAATCCACAAGTGAAAGAAATGATTAGGAAATATTGTCCATAAGCATTCCGTTATTAATTATTTAAATCTGAGATATATATGTTTAAGGTAATAATTTTTCTTGATACCATTTCAGAATTTTCGTTTTCCCAAATACAATCTTAGCAAATGATGAAGATACGATAGGAAAGTAAGATAATATGGGCGTTAAGAATATATGGTCCAAGAACTGTTAGAGAAAGATTATATTCATTGCATATATATATCATATACGAACTAAGTGGTTACAAAAATATTAGGATTTATCATGGAATGAGAAAATATGCAATATAAAAACAAAAGAAAACGATATGGATATAAATAGACAAAAAATACATCGATTTGGCAGAAACGTTAGCAGGACGGGCGAAATGCTTAACGGTATTTCGTTTGCCGTTATGTTCTGAGTTCAAATTCCGCCGAGGTCGACTTTGCTTCTCATACATTCAACAAGTTAAGTACTATTTACGCACTGGGGTCGATGTAATCGACTTAATCCGTTTGTCTATCCTTGTTTGTCCCCTGAATGTTTAGCCCCTTGTGGGCAATAAAGAAATAAGAAACGTTAGCACTCCGGGCGAAATGCTTAGCGGTATTTCGTCTGCCGTTACGTTCTGAGTTCAAATTCCGCCGACGTCAACTTTGCCTTTCATCCTTTCGGGGTCGATAAATTAAGTACCATTTACGCACTGTTGTCGATGTAATCGACTTAATCCCTTTGTCTGTCCTTATTTGGCCCTTCTGTGTTTCTTTATCGCCCCTTGAGGGCAATAAAGAAATAAGATAAAAAGCATGAAGTTATTTTTGAAGTTCAGAATAGTTATTGACAAATAAATAAAGATCTAGATAATGATGAGCTGTGGTTAGACTTAACTGCTGCATTTATAGCAGATCAAATAACTCGTAGTTTCGGTAGAGGGCCCCATCTCTTCCTGTCAGCTAATGGTTTAGTAAAGATTGTGAGAGTATATTTACTAATCAGCCGATTGGCTTCGTTTGAATCTTTCATTAAGTTGCTAGATAACGCGCGTGTATATCTAATTATCTATATTTGCGCAGCAGCTACGCCATCACCGATATATAATCTATTATGACTAGATTTTGAAGACGTGATTGAACAGTTTACAAACAAGTAAGACAATTCGCAATGGAGAAACTATATATTTTGTGTTAAAAGTTCAAAAGATGTTAGCCATCGGCTCGGATAGAAAATGAGATTGGCATAATTCCAAATGACTGTTTTACTTAGAACAACTAACTTGAATAATGAGAAAAGTATGCGAACGTAAAATCCGAGACCTTAGGTTACTTGTCTGACCATCTTTCAAGTAAAACCAGCCAAAAAGAAACAACACGACAAATGGACGTAAACGGGCATGGTGCAGATAGTGTTTCTACTGCAACTTTAAATGATGGAGATGATGATTAGAATGGTAATAACGAGAATATTAATGATGATAATGCTGACGAACATGACGATGATGTGTATGCTGGTGATAATGATGATGATAATGAAATGGTATTGATAATAATGATGATGATGATGATAATAATAATAATAATAATAATAATAATAATAATAATAATAATAATAATAATAATGCTTGGAACTGCTCGGATACTCCGGAAGATGTCCGAAAAATAAGGGGCGTTACCTTAGTTCACTGGTAGTAAACAGCTGACACTGTAGTACATCTGCAGCATTAGAAGCTGTGCAAAGGCAAGAACAATAATAATAATAATAATAATAATAATAATAATAATAAGAAGAAGAAGAAGAAGAAGAAGAAGAAGAAGAAGTAGAAGAAGAAGAATATGATGAACAAGAGGAAGAAGAAAAGAAGAAGAAGAAGAAAAAGAAGAAGATAAGGAAGAGGAGGAGGAGGAACAAGAGGAAGAAGAAGAAGAAGAAGAAGAAGAAGAAGAAGAAGAAGAAGAAGAAGAAGAAGAAGAAGAAGAAGAAGCAGTTGGGCATCTCCCTTTGTGATGACGATATGTGCATCTCTTGATAACGAGCAGAAATAGTGGGGAGAGCATCATAGCCATGTGTTGAGAGGAATTCTTTGGAGTTTGAATAATTCACCTCTGGAAACATGGGTGTTTCGTTCAACATCCTAAAAACAAACCTTATTCAGAGACTTTTAGTGCAAGAAGGGATACTCGACTGAAGAAAATTCTAACTTCGCTCCACCTGCAAGGCCATACGCTGTTTATCTTGATATAAGATCAGCTTGTCACGCACATGTGGCTGTGATGCATGTGCCTGTTTTAGCCTTATCAGATGAGTAGACATGATGGTTATATTGGGATTCGTATAGTTGCACTCCCGTGCTACTTGGATTGCATGCACTGCTCTCTCACTCAATAATAATTATAACAATAATAATAAGAACAGTAACAGCAACATGATGTTTCTATTATTCATAGAGACTGGTGGAGGTACAAATTATTTAAAGTTTTCGTAAGGGTGTTTTCAAAAGAAAAAGAGGAAAAGTCAAATATGAAAGATATAATAATAATTTCCAACATTCATATTTTGTCGCCTGATTTGAAAATGAGGTTCCATTTCTTTCTATTTGTTTACTCTGTTGTTCTTCCAAGGTTTATTCTATTGTTATTCTCTATGACTATTCCTACTATGTCGATCACTTTTGTGCAATCTCTGGTTACTGATAATATTTTTTCTTAACTCTGGACAATAATTTTTCAGACTCAGTATCGCAGCATTAACAATGCCTTCGGCCTTTGATAATCCTCTGCCTCTTTTCTTTCTTCACAGGCAAGGTTGGGGGGTGGTTCTTCTTGGTTGGAGTACATTATGCATTGTGAGCAACTTTTTAGTTCTTTTATCCAATTTCTGTACCTCAAACGTTGTCCATTTCAGCAAGGGAGCAGAATTTATCAGTAAGGGGACCAGCCCATGTATTTATGGCTTAATTAGAATTCTCTCCATTTAGTTTCGTTTCGACCTTCATAATTCTCTTGTACTCTTCAGATATTTTCTCTCTTATTTCTCTTTCCGTTATCCTATTGTCTAACACTCAGTATTCCACAGCGATAAAATGATGTTGCAATGTGGTTAGTTTATGCCAGAAGACATTACCTTCTGGCTTTTCTTTATAATTAGTACTGTGCACTTAAGTAGCCCAAACTCCATTCCAATACCTTTACTGCATACCATCATTGGTTGGATTAAAATATCAAGGTTTGTCGTACGTTTTCTCTATAACTTATGGTGTCTTTACAAAATAGGTGATTTATACTCATCATGAGTTTTGTAGATACATAGACAAGCCTGGATTTTCTCCGTATACTTGTAAGGAAGGACGAAGAATAACGGAGAGAATGAGTCTCCTTGTAAAGTTGCCTTGTGATTCAATTGCACACGTCAGTTCTACTTACACCTTATTCAACGTGCTGTTTGACTTCTCATCGAATCCGATATGGGATTGAAGGCAATTCATTGGGATGTTAACCGAGAATGTGGCTTCCAAGCAACAGAAAACAACACGAGCCAGAAGCTGTGATAGAAAATGAGAACTACAAGATCATGTGGGATTTCCTTACGAAAAGTGACCACAACTATTGAAGCAAGACGACAAAATATGATCGGTAAAATGAGCAAAGAATGTAATTTCATACATTTTGCATCCCTTAAGATATCAGAGTCGACTCAAAAGACACTGAAGAAATTGGAATAGATTAAAACCTAGCCAAAGACTTCAAAAGACAGAGAAATCCAGAACAATCATTCCTGTAGTAACTGAGATACTTAATACGACACAGAATGTTGCCTGAAAGATTGAAAATGATTGGAATTGAAATTCACATCATAGACCTCCAGAAATAGTTCCATCCTGTACTCTGAAAGAATCCTAAGGACGATTCTTGAGGTTTTAGGAGACTTGTTGTAACCAAACGTCAAGATAAAGTGCCTGCTAAATAAATTAGCATGCACTAGCCTAACAAAAATGAGGATGTATATTGCTTGAGAAAATGGTAATAGAAAAAAGTAACAGAGAGCCTTAATATAGCAATTCAAAATGAAGCACTAGTAACAAACAATTTGAGATAGTATGTGTATGGTGAGAAGATATGGAGGCATGGCCAATATACATGAAGTTGGAAGTTAGGGGTTTGTCATAAATGGGGGTTTGAAATGGGAACCACTTGGTATAATCGTAAAAAGCGTACTTGAGACGAAAACATTCCAAGATTTTATCCTATTTTCCATTTTAAAAGGATACGAGATAGAGAAATTACCGATTATATTGGCTCCCTTACATAAGTGGTACTTGCGTTATCCAAGATAGAATAATAAATGATCATTCTTTAAAGACATACTTTAACAAATTCCGTTGCAGGTTAGAAACTTATCTAAGTTGGAATAATGCAGAGGCATTACTTAGAGAACTGTAGAGAATCAGAGGGATTTCTGCTGTAAAAGTACATATTAAATCGAATTAACTGTATTTATAAATGAATAGAATTTTAAAAGATAGCTGTGTCTTGAAAAAGGATGAAATATATAGACTTCTAGTTCAAGGCAATATGGATAACGCACGAGAAATATGTGTGTATATGTATAAAATGCTTAGGGAACTGATAATAATGAAATGCGATTCGGAAACGGCAATGGAATATTCAATGCAGAGCAACCATACAAAACGGAGATTTAGAAGAAATTCCTTACAAAACACTAATGATAGCGTGTATAGAATATGAAAATTCAATATGTTTATAGCTGTGACAGCCGACTTACACTGGTATAAATTCTAATTCGCTTTGAATTGCTCTTAAGCTTTAAACAATGTGTGCGTGTGTGTGTGTGTAAAAGAAAATGAGATGAAAAAGAATAAAATTTTATCATATCACCTTCATGAGTATACAGCTGTTACTGCTATTAGATGCAGTGGACTCATAGTTGAGTGCCTGAATATCACTTTATAGCTATATCGGAGCCTCGAATATGATGTGTAGTTTAATTGGTTCATGAGGGAATCAATTATTCTTTTGTCCTCTCATTTTGCTTAGAAAATAGAATTTACTCCCGATTATTAGACTCGAAATGAACAAGTGAAATACATATCTACAGAGTGCGTAAGATATTTGAGGACATATTTATGTTGATAAAAAAAGAAAACAGATATGTAATAACAGATAATCAACTTATTTATCAAATAAGGTATGGGGATAAAAATAAACCTTCTTTTCTATAATGTTATTCAGTAAACTCATTTTCAGCTTAAAAAACTGCTTCTATATCAGATCTAAATTATCTACATGCTCGAATCAAGTGGTCCCTGTTCATTTTGAAAGCAACTATGGCAGCTTTCAAAGAATCATCAGTATTAGAGGTGTCTTCATTGACATCTCTCTCTACAACGCTCGATATGTAATAATGCAATGGGGAATTAGGTGGCCAAATATTAGGGGTTATGTGATCTTGAAAATTTTCAGCCATCCATTCCTGTGCTAATAGAGCCATGATTGATAGTGCAGAGTCTTACTGAAACACATATGGCTTCCATTGCATACACTATCTATCCACGTATTAACAATTATTTGCAGTACCTCAATGTATGCGGCAGAGTTAAGTCTAAGTCCTCGTGGAAACAAGTAATGTGGCATCACATATCCTTCATTGCCGTCAACTACTAAAACCATGACTGTTGCAGGAAAGTTTGTACGAACAACACTAGGAACTTCAGACGTGTCTGCACATAACTCTCTGTCATTTCTTCTGTTAACCTTTTGAACTTGGTCGAAGTTTTTCTCGGTTGAGGAAACCAAATCAAAGCTACTATTGTTGGATTTTTCAGTTGTTTAAGAAACTTTTAGATCTGATGCAGTGATTTTCTTATGCTTTTTCTGACAAACTGACTTTTCCTCATCATATAAGACTTATATCTGATGTATTCGTGGACAACATTTCTGAGTGTTCCTTCTGACATATGGAGATCTTTTGCAATTGACCTCATGGACTTTCTCTGACTGTAATCAATGGCCTGTTGAACTCGCTGGAAGAATTCAAGTGTTCTGATAAGTTCAGGAGTGTTCAGGATGCATTTTTATACTTTGATACTGGTGAAACGTTTCCATATTCACTCTCTAGCTACTTTTAAACTTTGTAGATGAAAGATCTGGAAACTTTTAAAATTCGAAATACTTTTAAATCGCCATGCTCAACCTTCATAACCACAATAACAGCATGCCTCTTCATTTCTAGCGTAAACTGAGGGCCTGCCATTATTATTTTCTAAAAATAAGATTATGCAGACTTAGCAAAAAATGCAACAATGACCACAAAAAAATATATATACCTTCATGGTATATAAATATATATATATATATATATATATATATAATATATATATATATATATATATTAATTAATGATGATAATAAAAAATAAGTGAATGTTTTTATATAATGCCATATTGTGATCAAAACATTTTATATTGCAAGTATGTATTCCCGGTTATTTTTCTCTAGCTAATTAATAGTAATTAATTTATAAATATATAAGCTTTCATTTACTCTGATAAATCGATTTAGTATACAGCTATTGCCTTAATCTAATTTCGTTCCTTCTCATAGTCTTAGTAAAAATATAAATTAAAATATGATATACTTTTATTTATAATCTATTTTCTCTCTATCTAAGACATGATAAAGTCTATAATTATCGTAACTCTATGTTTCTGTTTATTTTTTACGGAGCTTTCCCTCTCATAAACTGAGTAATTCGGACGTTTTACCTGTTAGTTACTTAGAATATCGTTTATATCAGTAACAATAAATATACGTGAATAATTATTATACATTATATTACATTATATCATATATATATATATATATATATATATATTGATTAATCATCCATATTTGAAAGTGTATACGTATATATATTTATATAGAATAAAAAATATTGGATTGTCATATTCTATTTCTGTCTGTCTGTCTCTGTGAGTCCCTAAAACGTGAGAACTACAGAACCAATTTCCTTCAAAATTTACACATACCTTACTTAGGGTCCAAGGGGTGTCATGGGCAAAGAATGTTTAAATTATATATATATGGGCAAAGAATGTTTAAATAAATTATATATATATATATATATATATACATATATATATATGTATATATATATATATATATATATA
>NC_043002.1:61835973-61850973 GCF_006345805.1 Octopus sinensis | reverse complement strand
TTACCGTACGGTGTAACATACTTACCCCTCTAAGTATATTCACATTTATACACGAATACATATATTCACGTACATGCTTTTGTTCGCAAACACGCATGTAGAGTTACATAGACATCCGCCCACATGCGCCCCGACACTTAAACTCATATATGCTGACAGTATCGAAGAATAAAGGGAAAAGTATATAGGTAATAAGCATATATGTATATAGATGCATAGATTGATATATAGATCCATAAAATATTTAATCGTATATTTTCATATACATATTGGGAAAATTAACAATGATTTTTCATGGAAAATTAATCGAACCGTTTAATGCAAATAATTCTGCCACTCTATGAATTATTTCGCTCGGAAAATTCGATTCATAATTATAAGCAAAATTGCATGTGCGTAACACATTTGCATACACATACAAACTTATATATATATATATATATATTTGTTTGTTTGTTTGTGTGTGTGTGTGGGCGCGCATGTTCATGTAGATTTATTCATAGGAATACAATACGCTGCATAAAGTTGTTTCCAGAGAACAATTTCTCAGTACGAATACTATGGATGTAGGCAAATTATTAGTCCGTAAATGACATCAACGGACCGGAGAAAGTAAGGTCTTCTGCGTTGTTAGGCCTCATCAGCTACTTATACCGAACCGTCATTTACGGCTACTAAGGTGTGGTTGCTCTTCTATTAGAATAGCAAATGACGCATTTGGAGTTGTGGAAAATTTTTCAAGGTAGAATAAATTAATTAGTTGCCTATTAAGCATTGTTGCTATGAATCATATTTAAGTACATCCATACAGAAAATGTTCGTCTGTATTTGGACAAAGAAATAGGATATAAAGCCGGAAAGCGTCTCAGAAGTTTGTTGAATGTTCATGTTCGAATTTTCACGAAGTTTTATGTATGATTGTATAAAGCTACATTGTATTCAACGTTGCATACATACATAAATACACACACACATACATACACACATACACTCGCATATACACGTATACATATGTGCGGCAAGTATCTTGCTTGGCAACCGCATGGTTCTGGGTTCAATCCCACTGGGTGGCACCTTACGCAAGTGTCTTCTACATTAGCCTCGGGCGACCAAAGCCTTGTGAGTGGATTTGGTAGACGGTAACTGAAAGCAGCACGTCATATATATGTACATATATATGTATATATATATATATATATATATATATATATATATATATATATATATATATATATATATATATATATATATATATACATATTGTATGTATATGTTTGTATGTTTGTGTTTGTCCCCGCAACATCGCATGATGACCGATGCTGGTGTATTTACGTCCCCGTAACATAGCGGTTCGGCAACTGAGACCGATAGAATAAGTACTAGGCTTACAAAGAATAAGTCCTGCGGTCGATTTGCTCGCCGAAAGGCGGTGCTCCAGCATGGCCGCAGTCGAATCACTGAAACGAGTAAAAGAAAAGTTTATAAAATACATGTATATGTTTGAGTATGCGACTTCCACCGCCACATCTACATTAGCCTTTCGTCCATCTTTTATTAACACTAGCCTTCTTTCTTATACTCTATTACCTTCTCTTTTTCCATACAAAAGGCGTATGATATTGTCGAATGGTCATCATAGAATATGTGCAGAGTGAGGATTTTTTATATGATATAGTGGCTTTTCTTCAGAATACGAAACGCATGCGTTGCTGTTAGTGTCTAAGATGTATTATTGAACTGGGTGTTGATTAGATAAAGTTATATATTGTGTTATTGCAGTAGCGGTTTTATTTAGTATTAGCTATTGACACGGTTCTGTACAATTAGGTGATTATTCCGCAGAGACTGTACTGTAAAGACTTGTGCACGCTGTGTATTTTGGACTGTGTCTAATTTAAAAATCCATTTTTTTTTGTATTGAAATTGACTTTCATACATGCGGTGTATGTTAAATGTTACTGTTTTTGTCCATGCAGTATCTGAGCTTGGGTATGTTACTGTTTTCTGTTATTCATCTTTATCTTAGGGTAGTGTTATATCCTACGAGGCGTTTCAGTTGATATCTTTGATGATTTATTTTCATGGGGTCCATATTGCTTATTTCTATTTCAAGATCACAGTCGTTTCAATGTATTTTGATATCCTTACGGGTGATATTTTAATCAGAAGAAATCTACGTGTTTCTAAGATTACAGAGATTTTTACACCTGTCTTTAATAATTTTATCTCGACACATCTCCTTGATCTCTTTTTAAGTCTAGACAGAAATATGCAAGATTAGTTCATACCCATAATTACTATGAACCGTGTTTGCAACATGGCTCCAAATTATATAATACACTGATGTTGAAGAACCTCCACAGTTTCAATGGATATATCTCTCAGAAATCGATATTTTTCTGTGGATATACACTGATTTACAGGTGAAGATCAATCATAAATGTTGCTGTCAATTGTCTTATTGTAGAGATTGCATCTTCTGCATTTAATGCTTATCCTGTAGTTTATTATATTACTTTTTAATATATTTTTGCTGTATATTAATGTTTTGCTTATAAAATCAGATCTTCCGTGTTTGCGTTCAATCAAAATATTTTGATCTATTGCTTCTCGCTTTGACCTAATTCCGAAATGTCTAGTCCTGTCTTGAGGGTTATTTATTAGCCACTGAGTGATTTATCGTTCGATTTATTCCTCGGTATATTTTTAATTCCGTTTTTATCTTCTCGTTTATTATTTCCATTTGGTTTTTGAACTCATGTACTTATATAACAGCTATTTCTTAGCATAGTTTTCTTCTATACAGTACCAAATCGCAGTTCTATGTACAGAGAAAAAAGCATTGCTTTATAATTGTTTTCTTTGTTCAGCAAGCAAAATTATGAGCGTGTCTTAAATGATGCTTTGCTGCATTTCTTACAAATTGTTACATTCTAAGCTCATAGACCGCAGAGGTCAGGTGTGCCTTCCATCGTTTTGTGAGGCGACAAAATACAAGACACGTATTGTGATCATTCTAGCATGTAGACAGAGAGAGACATAGACGGCAGACACATAGACAGAGAGATAAAGATATAGATAGATATATAGATAGATAGAGAAACAGACAGATAGACAAACAGACAGAGAGATAGATAGATAGATAGATAGATAGATAGATAGATAGATAGATAGATAAACAGACAGACAGATAGACAGACAGACAGACAGACAGAAATAATGTGTCAGTGCTTTGACTTATATTAACTTCCCTTAGCTTAGTGTCCTCTCTTCACTCTCCCTTTACACCTCCCCCGCTAACGGCGTTATCCTGCTTTCTGTCTATACTAAATAGATAGATAGATAGATAGATAGATAGATAGATAGATAGATAGATAGATAGATAGATAGATAGATAGATAGATAGATAGATAGAGCCACTCTACACTATCTCATGTACACTTACTTCTATTATGAGTGCAGGAGATGTGTGATTGCACATGAATAAAATCAGGGGGTGGGGTTATGTTTTATCGATAGAATGAGAACCACTCCCCAATTACGGTTATGATAGTCTGATAATAGAAACATACTTTTGAATAATGTGCAATAGCAATGCCATATATTAATGAGGCTGATAATTAAAGGTATATATTCGAGTTTATCACAACATAATGAACATAAAATGAAAAAAATGGATGATTACGTAAATAAATAGTGATAGTTTGTAATAAGATAAAGAAGCCTTCTGTCCTATTAACGTAAATCTCAGGCTAGAATTTACAATTCATTGATTTTGAAGTTTCTATTACATGAAATGCTTTGTTTTTTTTCCCAATTAAATTCCAGGTCAAAGTTCTCCACAGCTATTTATCTAATTTCATTTTAGAGAATTTAAATTTATAAAACGGAAATGTTATAAATATCATAGATTCTGAATTCTCTTGTTTCAAACGCAGAAACACGTTCGCATAAACACACGCGCCGAAGGAAGCAGGAGCATAAAATGCACGCATATAAACCACAGCGAATATTTTTATATATATACATGTATGCGCGTATGTGTAACTATTGTGGTGACGCTGTATGTGCATAGTCCCTCATTACTCTCTCTCATACACTCTCTCTCTCTCTCTCTCTCTCTCTCTCCTCTCTCTGTCTATATATATATATATATATATATATATAATATTAATTCGAGACAAAAAAATATTGATATTTTTAGATCGGAAATCCACCTCACGAATGTCATTTGAAGACATGAAACAATTGTAGTGGCGATTTATTTACTTTATATTAAAATATTTTATGTATTGATTAAGTCTTTCCTTGTTTGATTTGCAAAATAGTGGTTTTGTCTCGAATTAATATTATATTATATACTATTTTACTATAAAATTGGATTTATTCCTAAATCTGATTTTTTTCCCTGTAATTTTGGAATTATTCCCTAATATTTTATTATTATTATATATATATATATATATATATATATATATATATATATATATATATAACTCCCCATATTTTAAAGAGGTCTCAGGCAAGCAGTGTTTGGGGCCTGATGATAGTCATAACGCTATAAGGCTAAACTTTTTATGAACCCCATTATAATATACGTATATATATAGTAATATATATATATATATATATATATATATATATATATATATTAATATATATATATATATAAATATATTTATATATATATATATATATATATATAAATATTTTATATATATATGTATATATATATTCATTTTATCTAGTTTCAGCTCACGAGCTGTGGACATGCTGGGGCACCGCCATATATATATATATATCTTTACTCATTTAATTGTTTCAGTCATTTGACTGCGGCAGTGTTGGAGCACCACCTTTAATCGAACAAATCGACCCCAGGACTTATTCTTTGTAAGCCTAGTACTTATTTTATCGGTTTCGTTTGCTGAACTGCTAAGTGACGGGGACGCAAACACACCAGCGTCGATTGTCAAGCGATATTGTGGGACAAACATATACACACATACTCACACACACCCGCACACACACACACACACACACACACACACATATATATATATATATATATATATATATATAATATATATAAATATAAATATAAATATACATATGCATATATACGACGGGCATCTTTCAGTTTTCCTCTACCAAATCCACTCACAAGGCCTTGGTGGCCCGAAGCTATAGTAGAAGACACATGCCCAATGTGCTACGCAGCAGTGGGACTGAATCCACAACCAGGAATCTTGAGGACGTTTATGGACAAACTTTTATAGACTAGCATTGTTGTCCCATTATATATATATATATATATATATACATATCAAATTAAATGTGACAAAAATGCTGAGGCTGTGTGGAATTTTCTGGACATTCATAAAGAGAAAGTTAGTCTATAAACGTACTGAAGATTCCGCACAGCCTTATGCACAAGACCCTCATTACACTCCCCACTCGTATCATTATCGAACAGAGAGTTTAACTACGGTCCTTCCAAAGCAATTACATTGCGCTAACAGCCACCTTCCGTCTTCTGGATACCTATAACTCTCATACACACACATGCGCGCTCGCACACACACACACACCACACACACACACACACACACACTCACACACACTCACACACACACACTACACACACACACACATCTATATATATATATATATATATATATATATATATATATATATATATAACTTATGTCATGAAATTTGAATAGTCACGCATTTAGACCCACCTACAAATATATAATTATACCATAAATGACTCGACATATTTAATATCATTTTATTCTTTGGCATGTTTCAGGCATTTGGCTGCCCCCATGCTGGGGTACCGCCTTGGGTTTTTTTAATCTCTTTTCGAACATTAGTTTTATTATCCATAGTTATCCATTCTGAACTAATGTGAAAGTGACCATACTTTCACAGTGATCGTTAGGTATATAAGTGAAAGACAGACGATGGAATATACGAGAATTTATTGTTTGTTCCGACAATTATTTCGACACATCTAGCATCTATCCCTGACGGGTGGCACACTCAAAGTTTTGTTCAGGAGCATCCGGCGGTTCAGATGTATCTCGTCGGGTGATAAATAAATACAATTCTTTAAAATGACTGTTCCGCAATGTAACTTTCTGTGTTGTAGGGAAAAAAAGCAGCCAGACCTTCATTTATATAGAAGATTTAAAAATAAAATCACAGATGGCAAAAGAGAAACGAACATACAATCCAGCGAGAAAAGTATTTAAAATAACTGCAAATACCGAAATGGATGTATAAACGCCCTCGAGCAAGCTGCATAGCACGAGTACACTCGCTCACGCAAGGATCCGCAAAAAAGTTGTATATATATATATATGTGTGTGTGTGTGTGTGTGTGTGTGTGTGGAGGCGCAATAGCCTAGTGGTTATGGCAGCGGACTCGCGGTTGTAGGGAGTGGTGGTGATCCCTGCCGTACTCTTTCGCTAAAACTTTCTCTCACTCTTTCTTCTGTTGGCCTGCTCGCGTAGCCAGCGGGGTGGCGTCATTTGAAGGCTAAAACAATGCTAATCGCATTGTAACCAGCAGTATGTAGCAACATCTGATAGCCTGGTCGGTCACGATGATCACGGTGATGTATACTTATATATATATATACACACGTCGGCCTTCTTTCAGTTTCTGCCTACCAAATCCACTCACAAGGCTTCGATAAGTCCGAGGCTATAGTAGAGGACACTTGGGACTGAACCCCGGAACATGCGGCAGTTGGGAAGCACACAACTTACCACACAGCAACGTACATTTCACTACATATTCAAGGAATATTATAAATGCAACACGTTCGTACACACATTTATACATACATATATTCATGCAGAAATATCTTATCATTGGATGTATGTTCCGTTAAATATACATATTGAAATGACGGCTGTTTCATTGCATGACTACGAGTGTTTGCATACGTGTGTGTATATGTATACATGCATATATGTGTATATATGTGTTTGAATGTGTGTGTGTGTGCGCGGGTGCGTGTGTGCGAATGCGTGACTAATCATATTTCATGAGATAAATAATAGAATTTTCAAAGAGATGAGTCTAACGGAAATGAAATAATATTAGAAATAATGCAAAAATTATGTCAATTTAATTGAATTATTAGAGATAATTATTTTATTCTTTTTTCTTTCGATTAATACGTTTGAAGTTAAAATTGTTAGCGGTTTGGTTTCAATGAAGTACTACATATGGTTGTATAAAAATCTAAAGGTGAAATTTATGCGTCGTTGCATGTATAGCGTTATCTGTTTAGCACTTCTCTGCATGGAGTGTGTATGTGTGAGTGTGCTTGTGTGTATATGTATATATATATATATATATATATATATATATATATATATATATATATATCTACATATACGCTTTTACTCTTTTTTTGTTTCAGTCATTTGACTGCGGCCATGCTGGATCATTACTATTAGCCGAAGAAATCGATCCAAGGACTATTTCTTTGTAAGCCTAGTAATTATTCTATCTCTTTTGCCGAACCACTAGGCTACAGGGACGTAAACAAACTAACATCAGCTATCAAGCGATTGTGGTGGCGGTGGTGGTGGTGGTTTTGGGGACAAATACATGCACACAAACATATACATACATATATATCTTTATATACAAAAGATATGTATGCATGTATATATATATATATATTCTTTTATCTTTTCACTTGTTTCGGTTATTTGACTGCGGTCATGCTGGAGCACCACATTTTGTCGAACGAATCTACCCCAGGTATTAATCTTTAGAAGCCTAGCACTTATTCTATCACTCCCTCTCTCTCTTATGCCGAACTATTAAGTTACGGGGACATAAACCCACCAACATCGGTTGACAAAGGATGGCGGGCGGACAAACACAGGCACAGAAACATGTACATGCATATGTATTATATATATTATGTTATATTATATATATATATTATATATATATATATATATATATATATAATAGACATACATATATATATGTATGTGTATATATATATATATATACATACTACAAATGTGGGAAATTCTGTCTGGGTGTGTTTGTGGTGTTGTTAGCAAGCTCGTCCTACAAAGTTATATCGATTTTTATGGCAAACTCAGATTGTTGAAGAAATCTATAATAGGGCCTCTGGAACCGATCCTTATATATATATATATATATATATATATATATATATATATATACAGTATTTTCTTTAACACCCTGGAGGAATAACTCATTCGTATCTGGAAGGGATCCTTATATATAGCGAAGGGAATTGACCCATTCATTTTCCAAAAGTATTTCGTATAAATCAAATTGAGTATACTTATTTCTTAGTATTTGAACTTTTTGAGTTAGTCTCGTAATTTATCCAGTACAACACTTAAACAAGTAAATATATTTTCCTAAAAAATATATCCACTTATTTCGGTTAGAGGATTATTCACCAATATACCAACACTAGCACCGCTAAGGGTAATATTCTCTGGGAACGCACAAAAGCACTATTCGGTTATTTACTTTGAATTGTTCTTATCACATATCTGATTGGCCTGTTATTACGTAACATGCTCCATCAGTTTTGTATACATACTTATTAGTATTTCCTCTTATGATCTATATACTCTGTCAACGAATTTAAGTCCTTTTCGGGTCTCCTTTATTTGAATTCTTACTGTCAAGTAACTAATTTCATGTTATTACATAATTGACTTCACAATTTGGGTATTCATAACATATTGGGAATTCCTAAAAACAAGATTCTTTGTAAGACATTTTGATATTCTCTGTAAGTGCACAAAAACCGTTTTAAGGGCTACATATTTTGTATTGTTGTACTGGATTAGCGAAACAATTATGAGAACGGAACTAAGGGATAAGCTCTGCTTTCCCATGAATTACTAGGTACGTCAGCTAGTATATACATATACAACGGGCTTCTCTGTGCTTCCATCTACCAAATTCACATACAAGGTTTTGGTCCACCCGAGGCTATATTTTAAGACACTTGCCCACGCGTATAATAAGTGCCCTGTCGTATACGATGATGAGGGTTCTAGTTGATCCTATCAAGAGAACAATGCTAGTGAAATAAACGTGCAGGTGACTGAGCACTCAACAGACACGCATAACTTTAAAGTATTTCACAGATAGATTCAGCGTGACACAGAATGTTACAAAGCTGGGCTTTAAAATATAGGTATAACTCAATTTTGCCAGATGAAGTGCAACGCAACGCCGGAAGTCGAATTAATGGCATTGCAATCGTGAGCTGAGTACCGGAGACACTAAGACACACGCCTTTACGTACGAACAGACATGCATCCATACATACATGGATACATGAGTGTATGTGTGATGTAGCCCTTAAGAGGAACTAACACAATTCCTTCCCGTGCTGCTATTGTACTAAACTTATTGAGTCAATTATGAAATCGATGCATTTTTTTTTACTCTGTTCTTATCTTTTCTAGAGCCAAAGCTGTCAGTAAAAATTGATTTGTTTCAACAACTTCGGTGCAAATGCTGGCAACATTTATACGCAATCCTATTTTAAACGTAGTAAAACGAACTGACATGAGAACAAAACCTTTCTATGTTCTAAAATATATATTTGTCGATGAAGCGTGTTTATCCTTGATATTTCTAATAGAAAATATAAAAACGAAACAAATATCTTCAATATGTAAAGCTGGGATATTTCATGGCGATTTCAGTGGACTTTCGTGACATCAGAGAACGCTTTGATCTTGGAGTTTCTGTTCGTCTGTTCTAGAGAATAAACGTGCTGCAATCCATCATAGTTTAGGTTATGATCCCTTTATGATTAAAACGCCATATTGCCTTCACATGAAACGCCTGGCACTTAAATCTTTGATACCAACGATTCCGGGGCCACTTTTAGTTTTGTTCTCTTTATGTCGTTTCCATATGCATAAGTTAAATCTCAGCGAAATATTCTTTTATGGAATGACACATTTACAATCAGCCGTGGTGATACTCACTTTATATTTTAAGCTTTGACTTCTTGGTAAATATTTCAATGATTCCGTTAGCTGAAACTATTAAACAAAAATGATGATGAATCACGTAAAGATACGTCAATACATATTTACGAGAGCTGTATAAGTAATAAAACCCACATCGCTAGACTTTTCGTACTTAGCCGAGAAAGGAATAGCAACAGCAATCCTCCTAAACGCTTTTAACGGACATTGAATAATATTAAGAAAAATAAATGACAGCACATGAATTACCTTCAGATTATATCTGTGGCCTTAATTCTAACAAATGAGGAAGCCTGGTTGGTGAATGACCCACGATGTCAATGTAACGGTGACAATGTGTCAGGTCTAACTCCCTCAAATAGACTTATTCTTGGTGCACAAGAAATGAATTTACCTCATCCGATTGAACAACGGAAATAATATTTAGTCTCCCACTTCACAATAAGATGGAAATGTTCTTTACCACGTTGCCTATTTTCTGAAACCTTTTCCTCCCTTCTAAGTGACAAGAATTGTACCATCCGTAGAGTTAATTCAATGAAGAATTTTATCTTTTACGCAGATCATTTGTTTTTGATGTTTGGCAAAAATACTGGTACATTATGTAGCAGTAAGCCTTTGTTAATTGAAAGTAATATTTATTAAGATAGTACCAAGTAATAAATATTCATCACCTATATAATGTGAAGTAAGTCTACTCAAGCAATGAGATACTTGCATTTCTGTGTTGCAGTAATTACATAGATCTACATTAGCCTTGATTAAGCAGGTGTAATGTTAAACACATTTCAGGTAAGATAACACCATCTATATACTGCTTGCTCTAGTATGTTATTTTCTGTTTTTAAGAAAGTTGACTATGATATAATGACAATTCAGCTGGCATTTCTAGCGGAGCGAACAGCTGTGTCATCAGCAGTTCAGTTGTAGCTATAAACTCTTAAATCGGTTAATACCCAAAATTAGATAATGCTTATGAAATATTCTCCAGCGCTCGAAATTGTCAGTACTCATAACCGAAGCGTCTGTTAATACAGTGATACGTATCCTCAAATATTTATTCAGTACACTACACTTATCTAACTTATACAGCAATTCAAAATCTGGGTAACACACAATGTGGCAAAATATATTTTCCATGACGCTCTAAAAGATTAAAATGCAAAGACCATTATTTGAACGATTGCGAAATATTTGAAATGCTTAGACAATTAATGACACAAAAATATGTCCTATGCCGCAGTGAAATGTAAGGGGCCTCAATCATTTTGAACTGCAGTTCATATACGCTGAGTCTTTCTTTAGTTTTCCTTTTCTCTGCTTCGCTTTTGAAATTGGTTTCCGTCTCTGGATAATAGTTTTACCTTCAGCCTGGTCCACGCGTAAAACTATTTGTCAGAATGTGCATACAGTGGTTTAGATTACACGGCATGTCATAGTTACTCCTCGCCATGCATACACTTTGTAGTTCACTTACGCTCTGTAGTTTAAATTTCTCTAAGCTTTCCTCTCTGTACGACTAAATTCCAAAAGGTAGCGATAAAGTTTAACAACCCATAAGAGACAGGATTGTTGAACATGAGAGAAACTGTTTCAATAACTATTTTCCTTAGAAATACACTGCATCTATGATCAGCGCATTTACCATTAAAAGCACAAGGTGTAAGCAATTTGAAAAGGAGACATTAATGTAGGAGAAACTGCAAATGATGCACTGCTAGCAAAGTAAGTTAAAATACTGTTTCAGTTGAACAACTCCAATAAGATACGTCAATAAGAGCTATATTAATGGAAATAACCTCTCTAATGTAAATAAAACAACGATGAAATTGGGTTGATGACAAAGTCTTGCAGGATAGTCTAAATCTAATACACCTATCTTACGCAATGCCTTCGATAAATTACGGCAGAAAAAAGTTATCTTTTCTAAGCTGGAAAGCGCCTTCTTCTACGTTTGTACAGATGAGTTATGTTTCATCTTCCATGATGTTATACATGTATATTCTATGATTAAATGTTCAAGATATGAAATGTTACGTGGATGACCTTGTATTTGTTTGTTCTGTAACCTTAGTTTGATATACATATATATATATATATATATATATATATGTGTGTGTGTGTGTGTGTGTGTGTGTGTGGTGTGTATGTATATATAAATATGAATGTAAGGGTGAGTGTTTGTGGGCGTGTGGCTGTATAGATTCTTATATGGATATATGTGTGTGTGACTGTGTCTCTCTCAGTGCATACATATATAATATTACATAATATTTATACGTAGAGGAGCAAGTGAAATCAACTGTAAGCATATAATTACCATTTGATGCACTCTATATCGATTAGCAATTAGTCGACGCACAGCATGCCTACCTACGAAAATTAAGATAAGTGTTTAACTTTTACTTAAGTCCTCTTGATTGTGATGTCTTATGTGGGTAAATTATATACCTGTGAATCCATACATAATAGGGATCTAAGTTTACCTATCATTCCTTACAATACGTGTATATGTGTGTGTTTGTGTGTGAATGTATATATATATATATAATATATATATATATATATATATATTATATATACATCCATATATATATATATATATATATATATTATATATATATACACACATACACACAGATATATACAGCTATATATATGCATATATATGTATATATATATTTATATATATACATATATATGTATGCATATATATACATATATATGTGTGTGTGTGTGTAAATATATATATATATATATATATATATATATATATATATATATATATAAACATATGCTACATGTGCAAGCACACGGTTTTAATGTGATTGAGTTGTGCAGATTTCCACACAAAGACATATAACTGTAAGTGAAAGAATCTTACGTTTATCTGAACGAATTTAAGACCTAATAAAATACTGTTTATAAAATTATTATTGTTTAGCTTTCTAAGTTACGAAAGTCATATTGTCAGCTCTTTATATTGGATTCTATAAGAATATCTAAACATATCTGAAGGAAACGAAATCTATTTATATTAGAGTCCGTTGACAAGAAACTAATATTCTCAACTCTATATTTAGTTTTGGTATAAAAGCTAAGAAGCTTTTACGAAGATTCCTATGAATGCGAGCAAATTTACGAGGGAGAAATATTATTTCGGAGAGAGATGAATATTTAAAATTATTAGTTAGCCGTTCTCAGAATTATTATTAGTTCATAGAATTCACTGATGGATTCGAATTGTGAAGATTTCGATATCGTATTTTAATAAATAAATACATACTATCAAAAAGTAATGATGCGATTGCATCGAACGTCTATTCCAAAGATCAAAGATTCCTGTCTTCTTTTTCCCACCGATATTTGTCCAAAGCAAGTTTCACTTATATTTAGATGAGCAAGCCCCGGTTATGTCTGCAGATGTGAATATGTATATATGTATGCACACACATACACAAACACACAAACACACATACACTCGCATATATATATGTATATATGTAAATGTATACACATAAGTAGGTATGTATATGTATGTTGCTATGCATATATATATATAGAGAGAGACAGACAGACAGACAGACAAACAGACAGACAGACAGAGACAGAGGGAGAGAGACAGAGGCATCTCTGTCTATGTGTACACACATACATGTATGTCTTATGTATATATGTATATATATATATATTTATGTATGTATATATGTGTGTATGTATGTATGTCTGTATGTATGTCTATATGTATGTATGTATGTATGTATGTATGTATGTATGTATGTATGTATGTATGTATGTATCTATGTACGTACGTATGTGGCTAGCGTGATAGGTATGTATGTATGTATGTATTTATGTCAGTATGTATGTATGTATGTATGTATGTATGTACGTATGTGGCTAGGGGGATAGTTTGGTATGTATGTATATGCCGAAGCCTTGTCAAATAGCAGCCAGACTGAGACGTTATCCAGACACAGTATACATCACACTGCACAGAATTATAATCAAAATGTCTGACGTGTGACCGAGACGTCATTTTTTAACGAAGTGTGTCAACGGCTTCCTTATGTGTGTATCCATGTGAGTGTGCGTGCATGTGAGTGTGCGTGCATGTTAGTGTGCGTGCAAGTTAGTGTGCGTGCATGTTAGTGTGCGTGCATGGTTGTGTGCGGGTGGGTGTGTGTGTGTATGTGTAGATAAGTTTACACACATGAAATACACCTCCATACACCTTTACTCCAAAGATTGGCTGTAGATGTTATATCATATATATAGGAGTTGTTAATACTGAAGTCTACTGTAGAATGCTGGAAAATACTTTATGTCAGGGAATTGCGTATGTAAACAACAAACTGGTAAAATTTAAAATATTCATCCCTGGATGAATAAAATTAGTAATAGGAGATGTATATATTTTGATTTAAATGCCTACCTGTGTAACTCCTATCCGAAAAGAAACCCATGTAAGCGTGAATAAATAATACCCTAAAACACGAAGGGGAAATTAAGCAGTGGGATCCATTATCTTACATGTGCTTCTGCTACAAAATACAGTGAAATGCTTCATACATCGGAAGTAATTTTTATCTAATGAATTTCATTTTAGAATTACCTCTTCCTTTGTGATTCATTTAATTTCCAAAACCTTCCTTTACACGTTTCCAGCATTCGCGTTGAAAGAAAGCGTTGCTTTCTAATTTGCCTTTCTGTATCTCAGGCTTTCATACAATCCTTCAACCTTTAGTCTTGCTTTCTCCTGGAGGCATTTACCTCAAACAAGTTCACCATATAGCATCTGCGTAGGGATTATCCGACCATCCATCTTAACATGCTACACTGGCAAGCGCAATCGGTGCTTGTACACCATCGCCTCAAGGTACAGGATATCGGCTACCCTGAAGACTCTGTGTCAGTAGTCAGCAAGGATTAGCCAACATTCAGAATATGTTACAGACATCTCTG
>NC_043002.1:61828473-61833473 GCF_006345805.1 Octopus sinensis | reverse complement strand
ATTAAATACGAGATACGAAAACAAGAAATGCGCAGACAAACTTTTGTATGTGAACAACGAAAGAAGGAAATGGAAGACAATACAACTAACATAAAGAATGACCCTTAATCAGTTATCGGCTGTTTATCTACTCACATTTGAGTAATTCACGACAATATATGCCTTCAAGAAAACAGCTACTTCCGAGAAATTTGAGATTTTCTGAGGGTCAAAGTTGGTAACAAAACAGGACAGTGAAAACAAAGTGTGAGGGCCGCCTAGCCATACGAGGTAGGGTGGCGAACGCTGAAGGAACATTCTTTGTCAGGATAAAAGATAGGAGAGGAGACAGACAAGAATGTGTCTGGTCTGTGTAGCAGACCAAATGAAAAGAAAGATGATCATGTGAGGAAAAGAAAGATGGTCGATGGTTACATGTGAGCAAAAAGAGAGTAACTGAGGAAGAGGGAGAGAGAGAAAGACAAATAAAAAAGGGAAAGGGGAGAAAAAATTAGAGAAAGGAAGAGAGAGGAAACGAATCGTGAGACAGAGAGAGAACAGTACAGAGCAGAGTCGCATCAAAACTAAGATAAACTTACTTAGAAATGGATGCGTGGAGTCCAATCATATAATTATATAATAATATATATATATATACATGTATATATAAACATATATATATATATATATATATATATATATATATATATATATATATATATATATATATATATATATATATATATGCATATATACATATTAGTACATACATATGTATGTATATATACATGCATATATTGGTACAGGACGTCACAAAACGTAAACAACATGAAATACGCCGTACGAAGACATACATTTTTGCGAGCAACGAAAGAAAGAAATAGAAAACAAGGCAAATAACATAAGTAACAGCCCTTCATCAGTTGTCAGCTCTTTATCTACCCCACATTCCGAGCAACTCATGAAAATATGTGCCTTCGAGAAAAGAGTTGCTCAAATATATGAATATATATTCTGGTAGTAAATTACTCGACGGAATCTCAATTTCTTTCATTATTGTTATGTACTCATTTAAGACGCAGCATCTATTGGCGCAGCATTAGGTGCGTGCGTCTCGCGTTGTAAAAGTACTATAAATGATAATAAATAGGTATTCACTAATTCAAGTGATTCTACGATTGTTTCAATAATAGATGAATAAGTTTGCATTATATCTGTCGTTAATTCATATTGTAAATCACTTATGAAATCTTCAGGCATTATGAGCTATTGGTAGAAAAATCAGTCTGCGAATAAAGTTTAACCCTTGAAATACCATCTATGAAGAATGCATATATATATATATATATATATATATATATATATAAAATATTATTAGAGACAAAACCACTATTTTGCAAAACAAACAGGAAAGACTTAATCAATACATAAAATTTTAATAAATAGTCAAAAAAACCGCCACTACAATCGTTTCTTGTCTAACGATTGTAGTGGCGGTTTTTTTGACTATTTATTAAAATTTTACGTATTGATTAAGTCTTCCTTGTTTGTTTTGCAAAATAGTGGTTTTGTCTCTAATAATATTTTATAATATTTTACTATAAAATTGGATTTAATCCTAAATCTGATTTTTTTCCCTGTAAATTTGGATTTATTCCCTAATATTTATTATATATATATATATAATATATATATATATATATATAGTTAATCAAAACAAGAAAGCACAAAAAACAAGACACGCGAGGACGTTAAACAAATATAGTATTATTGGACGCTCAGGAAAGAAGGAAAGAAGGAGGGTTTAACGTTTCGAGCGGAGCTCTTCGTCGGAAACATAGGAGAAGGAAAGATCCCGAGAAGGGAGACAGAGGAAAAAAAATATATATATAGGTCCCGGGTTGAGTCGTGGTTAACCACAGTAAATAAGGTACTCAATACATAGCAGAGTAAAGTAATATATATATATATACTATATATATATATATATATATATATATATACATATATACATATGTAAATATACATATACAGGTGATTGCATGCACATATGCATACGCTTGCATAAATATATATATAAGTGCCAACGTACATACACCACACACACACACACACATATATATATATATATATATATATATTCACATGATTAATATAGATTTAGTATTAAAATTGGTCCCGTCTGAGAGCGTAATACAAAATACTTCGAAAATGACAGACCAGCATTTCCGCGGATACTTAAAACTTGGTACCGTTATTTGATGTCATTTCCATAATCGATATTTGAGTCACCTTTAACGTATGTCTTTTTTTGTCCAATCAGAGACCAGCACTTCAACCGAGTTATTCCTCCTGCAGAAACAGAGGAAATCTATTCTACATTTTGTATTCACTTGACGTTGTTCGCTTGACAGAAACAAATTTCCCCCCTCTCTCGCTTATTCACCTCTCCCTCTCTCTCTCTCTCTCTCTCTCTCTCTCTTCTCTCTTTCTTCTCTCTTTCTCTCTTTTCTCCCTTTCTCTTTCTCTCTGTATTAGTTAATCTCCATGCAAGATATATGCACGCCTGTATATACATATGAGCGTGTTTATGTTAATATGTTAGTGCGTGTGTGCGTGTGTGTATTGGTCTGTGTATATATGTGTATGTATGTTTAACTGTATTTTCTGTGCATGTGGGCCATTTATCTGTGTGCAAATATTTACCTTCATCACACATATTATTTCATTGACAAGATAAGATGAAAATAACTATCTATATTCTTCCATAAATTTGTAAATTACCGAACTAACTTACCTGTGTATATTTTCACAAACATTTTCCTGTATACATTGCTTTGATATTGACAACAGATATTTACATATTGTTTATGTATTGTTTCTATATTTAACCTGTATTTTCGAACAACGTACTCTGGAATTAATGTCACATTATTTTATCAACATCTTTTTTTTTTCTTCGGGAAAACAAAAATATAATGAATTTATATTTAACCATTCTTCGCTGTTATGTTTGCAAAGTAAACTTAAACTTTTCTGTACAGGTTGCAGTTGAAAGAACATAAGATGTATCATAACTCTAATATTTTGGAAATGTTTAATTTTCACATATAATAAAATTGATGACTCTAATTATATTTCACGACAAGCTATGATAACAACCATTAAATATTATAAAATATTCTTTATATACACTCTTCTTTGGGTGTTATGAGATTTACATATCAAGTAAATAATAGACAAGATTCAGATATTTTTCAGTTTAACTGAATATTGATTTCTAACGTAAAGCACATATTATGAGATTATGCCGCATATTATGAGAAAGATACCCACAGATTATTTCGATCCAATTATTTTATTGGTTTCTCACTTTAACACATCCAAACTTTGAAAAACAATCAAATTACTTTAATAAACCTTATTGTGAGGGACAAAATAAACTAATCATATTATTCGAGATATTTCTTTATTGTTATATATCTATACACAAGCATACATATGTGAGTGTTTGTGTGTGCGTGTGTATGTATGTATATGTGAGAGTATGTGTGTGCGTGATTGTGTGTGTACATGTGTGTGTGTGTGTGTGTGTGTGTGTGAGTGTGTCTCTGTGTCGTTTCGATGTATTTCAATGCTTTCCAAAATAAACATAGACTCCATTTTTATAGTTCTTAGAAATCTATAAGACGATGCGCGAGTACTCAGCTTCGCGTCCGTTGCTTCTTACGAACGAAGCCGCTGTAGGCCGATCTAGTTAATTACGCAATCCCTGTAGCACTGTCATGCATCGCTTAATATTACGCTCTGTACCCACAGAAATTTCTTCTCTAATGTATATGTAGTCTGCATTCTGACCATTTAACATTCGCCTTCCCTAAGCGAAGTCATAATATCTGTATACTTGTAGCTTTATAGATTCCTCTTCCTTTTCCCTCCTTCTCTCTCTGTCTCTTCATTTTTCTCCTCGTCTATTCTTTCCTTCAGCAGACAATTATACTTGTAACGTAAAAAGACTTCCATTTTTGCCACTTATCACATTATATACATTCCCAATTCCTCCAGCTTCGCAGGATCTGCAATGACGACCATGATTTGAGGCTCTGTCTCAACTCATGACTCGCCACTTCCTCCCACGTGGATATACCCTCACAGTTACCCACACTGCTCTTGCTCGGAAACGACCATGCCTCTGCTCTTTCTCCTCGCACCCGCCCCACACTTACCCGTCTCTCTTTTCCCCTCACGTACCACTCCTCCACACTACCCCTCCAACCCACCATTCTCTGAGCCTTCCTGCGACACCAGCCCGACGCGTCCACCGCGTACATTTTCCCTAAGCCATCTCTTCCATCCTTCAAAGAAGCCCATAAAACCTGTGGCCTTCTGGTCCACAGTTTCTTCCCTACCCCCGCCTCATGGCTTGGCTTCCTTCCACTGCATCTTCTCACACTGCCGCACATGCCCCTACAACATCAATACTACCATCCTCACAGGTACCCATCACCGTACCTATCACGTCACAGACTCCTTTACCTGTACCTCTAACAATGATATTTACTGCGTCTCCTGCTCTTTTTGTCCTTCCCTGTACCTTGGTCCAACGGCACGCCGCTTGGCTGACCGGTTCGCGGAGCACCACCTAGATATCAGGTTCGGCAATAACACCCCGGGCTCGCGCCACTTCCGCTCTACCCGTTAATTGCTACATCTCTCTGTGTTCGGAATGTCTCTACAAAGGGGCCACCCGGACTCCCGCTTTCACAGTGAACAGGAACTAAAATTCTTTCTTCGTTCCCTTGCATCACTTGGCCTGAACTCACTTCCTCCCTTCAACTGATACCATTCCCAGACGAATTCCCACATACATCCCACACGAATTCCCAAATACCTCCCTTCCACTTACAAACCTGCATAGCGCCTACCTCGATACCCTCACCTCACACAATCCACCATACAAACATTAATACACGCTGTTCAACTCATCACTTGCTTTACACACCTTTGCACACATACCCACA
>NC_043002.1:61803473-61825973 GCF_006345805.1 Octopus sinensis | reverse complement strand
TGATTAAAGATGTTTAAAACAAAATATGCAATGCATATTTTTTCCGAAATAATTTATTAATTTCCCAATGATCTCCGGTATGGTTTAAATCGATAATAATACAGATTATATCAAATATTAATTAGTAAACAAGCAATGAAATAATACGTCGAAAGCAATGCAAATAATGTAAATGATATCAAGCTTGTATAATAATAATACTGGACAATGAAACATGCAATGTGAAAACAAGAGAATTACTTATGAGACGCTGTAACCGCAATGCAGATTTATAAGGAACTAATATATATATATGTGTGTGTGTGTGTGTGGTGTGTGTGTGTGTGTGTGTGTGTGTGTGTGTGTATGAAGAAGGCGGCGAGCTGGCAGAAACGTTAGCAAGCCGGGCGAAATGCTTAGCGGTAGTTCGTCTGTCGTTACGTTCTGAGTTCAAATTCCGCCGAGGTCGACTTTGCGTTTGCCTTTCATCCTTTCGGGGTCGATAAATAAAGTATCAGTTTCGCACTGGGGTCGGTATAATCGACTTAATCCCTTTGCCTATCCTTGTTTGTTCCCGCTATGTTTAGCTCAAAGTGGGTAGTAAATAAAAAATATATATATATAGGCGCAGGAGTTGCTCTGTGGTAAGTAACATGCTAACCAACTTCATGGTTCCGGGTTCAGTCCCTCTACCTGGCGCTTGTTCAAGTGTCTTCTGCTATAGCCTCGGCCGACCAAATCCTTGTTTGGCAGAGTGTTCGAGCGGTTCTAAGCAGTGGTGTTTTCTGCAAGTGCTCCAGCCTTATTGCAGCTCCTCTTTGATCCATGTATTTCTTAAGATTTTTACTCACTCTCCTCAGGGCTCCGATAATTATTGGTACTACTATCACCTTTTTCAGCGACCAAAACTGCTTAAACTCACAAGCTATCTTTCTTCCTAATCGCATACCTTGTCATCAGCTGGGCATGCTATATCTATGATCCATCATCGTTTGCATTAACACTATGTCTAGTTTCCTATTCTCTATCTCTCGGTCGCACTGAACCATAAAATCCATAGGATTATCATTTTCGATGATGCCTTCGGGTTTCTGTTGGTTTTAATTCATTTGCTCTGTCAAGTTCATACTTGTTGCAAAGTGTCCAATGGAAAATCCTTACTATATTGTCATGATGTCCCTTATATTCTTTCTTGGCTAGTGGCGTACTTTGACTGGTAATAAGTTATACAGTTCCAGCATTTTGTCCAGAATTCTCCACTTATCATTTTCTAATTTGCTGTTCATTCTGTATTTGATGTAGTTGGTTCTTAATACTTGCTCATTGGCAGTACAGATTAGAGCCTCCGTTTTCCGTTTTAAATCACTTTTAGTCATCCGTAGCCATCTTTTTTCTCTGTCTGATTTATCTTCATCATCTCCGTGAATTTGTCCATGCATTCTTTTCTTTATCCACCTATTTTTTGTTTCGTTCATTATCTTTGCAATCTTTCATCCTACACAAGCCTGATCTTCTTACTTCCACTAAGAGCGGTTCTATGGAATTTTTTACATACCATAAAATGTTGCTTTCTTCTGCTATTATGCTGTGTTCACATCCAATCAGTACCCTTCTCTCTGGTTTCCTTGTTTCATACAATCTGTCTATGTCAGGTTTTGGGTAGAGTATCCCATATCTAGTCAGCAACTTCCCTGTTTTTCTGTCGAAGCTGTTTAGTTCGTCTACTGTCCCTGCCCCATGTCGAAGGAGTGAAACCGCCCAGGTCTTGATAGCTTCTAAGTTATTCCGTCCGTTTAATTTCGACTGAAGTGTCAGTCTCTGTCTGCGCAAGTATTCTACCTTAAATTTCTCAGTTATTTCTTCCTCAATCAATTCATCCATTTCCAAAATCCTCAAGTACTTATAGCACGTCTCTTCTATCTGCTTCATAACCTTCTCCGACAGTATCGCTAGCCGTCCATACATTTAATTTTGCCCCTCTTCAAGACTTATACTCCACACATTTTCAATCCAAGCTTCATTATGATATCAGTACTGTACTATACACTGTATCAGCAAGGGAACTGACTTGGGATTCAACTTTTCCATAAACCTCTAGGTCATCCATGAATAACAAGTAGTTGACGGCTTTTGAATACTTACCCAGCATTTGCTGTCCTCAGAATCAGTTTAAGTTGTATCAAGCATAGTACAAAGATCAGTGGGGTTAGGCAGTTCCCTTGGAAGATGCCCCTTCTAATTTCTACTGTTCCTGAACTTCTTCCGTATGCTGTCAGGTCCGTCCTCCAATTCGCCATACATTTTCCAAGCAATCGCTCAACATTCGATGCAATACCAAATATGTTCATACACTCTATAATCCAAGAATGTTGGATCATATCGTACGCCTTACGATACTCGATCCATGACATATCTAAGTTTCTTTTCCGCCTCTTGCAGACTCTGAGTAGAGTTTTATCTATCAGGAGTTGATCCTTGGTACCTGTGCACTTACGCTTGCAACCCTTCTGTTCAAGTGGCAGGACTCCACTTATTTTTCAGATGTTCGTACATTCATCTGCGATTATTCTAGCCAATAATTTGCAAATAAGTGGTAACCAGTGTATCGGCCTGTAATTGTAACCGTACTACCTTTACCGATGTCTTTTTAGAACAGCACTGCCCTACTCATTGTCAACCACTCTAGTGTTACTTGCTTGGCATTTAACAAGGTGTTGAGTTGTGCAGCTATTCGTGTAGGACACTCACCAAATCTTTTGATCCAGTAGCCTTGAATTCCATCAGGTACCGAAACCTTCCAGTTGCCCATTTTTATGCTGATTTCCTTCACTTCCCTAACAGAAATTATTAATCCTACCTGTTTGTTTCAGTTCTTGCGACCATTCAGCATCCCTCTTGTGCTCCTTTTCTTTACTCCAGATGTCACTCCAAAATCATTGGCTCTCAATGTTATCTTGTATCAAATTTTCATCTGTACACTCTCCATTTTTTCTTTGCTGGTCGTATATTTATTTGGTCGTATCTTACCATCATTGGTTTCTTTGGAACTATGTGCTGCTTCAGTTACTTCATGACTATTTATAGACACATTATTTTAATATCATACTTTCTGTTCAGTGTCCTGCATTTTTCTTCACTTTGAAGTTCCCGCTTCTCTTTTCAATCTAACACAAATGTCATTCGAGATCATATACATCTTTTGCATTCTTCTTTTCCACCATGTATATTTTATTTTGTCACTCCCATTATGTTTCTTGTTCATGACATCAACACCCACATTTTCTGCTACAACAATACTTGCTGTCCTGATGAAATTATTTGTTTCGGTAATGTTTTGTTCTGATGTATTTCAGAATTTCATTCACATTTTTCGATTTCTAGGTTCAATTTTCACCAATCAACTTTTTTGAAGTTGCAAATAATGTCACTGCTCTTCTTCTGTAACCTTGCTTTAATCTATCGTACATTGCTATTGCCTATTTATCATGTTACCATTAGTTATAATGTCTTCTTCCCCACCATCTATATGCCTCTCATCGAGCAAGCTTTCACTGTTCTTTCGTGTGGTTTGTTACAGATCTCAACTCTCTTTTCTGCTATGAGATTACTTTTATTAGTAAGAACTAATTCCTCTGCTGTTAATTTCCAATACCAGTCTTTTGATGCTCCGAGCTCTACTTCTTTAAACCAAAGATTTTTTTCTGTTTGCTCTAGCTTGATCACATAATCTTTTTTCCGTGAGTTGAAACAATCGTCATTCTCTCAATTGATCATACATACGTTGTATGATCAATTCTATTTTCCCAAAATCTCTAATATGAACAGCATTTTTGTGTACAGGGTTGCTCAGATAGTAACACTCCATGACCACAGCATTGATTTTTTTATTCTATCTACGCCGTATGAGCAAGTTCCTTGCTGGATAACGCCAAGCTAGAATCGGACCAGTATCTCTAAGCCTGCCAGGTGTAACAATGACACCATCAAGGGCTTTTGTTTGATTACCACCTTTATTCACAATATTTTGCTTTTTCATTGTATCCCATATGAGATAGCGATTATTTGGTTGCGCAAATACCAGTGTTTTTATTGTGACATCATCACTAGAATCTCCCCATCGATCAGGACATGGGGAGATTCCAACTGCTTCCTTTCATTATTATTATTATTATCATCACCGATGATTTTTCATTTTTTGCTATTTGTCATTGTTAATATTTCCTCTGACCTAACATGAGTTTTGGCTAATTGCCATTAACATTTTCATGTTAGTACTACGCTCCGTGTCTTATCTGACAGCGTAGACAATTTGATAGAGAACCTCTTCTACAATTATAAACAAATAAATGTAGTGAAACGAGACATAGAAACAAACAAAAATATAATATCCCTATGTTTTCCGCGAGTTGTATGGCGTGGGGCGGGATATATATATCAATATCTGCTTAACGCTTTTCTTATCAATAAGGACTCATTTTTGTTGTTTGTTTTTATTCAATTCATGTTTTGTATGTGTCCAACTGTTTATACGTTACTTAAATTTTCTTTCGAAATATTAAAAGGGATTCATGTAAAACTGTGGTGCGAACGTAATTAAATAGTTTACGTATTGACGTGTTTGTGATGTGTATTTAACCGGGTATTAGTCCAATATTTACATACTCGAATATAGTCCAACACTTTTAATGAGTCTTACTTACTCAGGTGTATTCGTACGCTTTGTCAGTGTGACATGCGTGTTATTATTTATCATTATTATTGTTGTTGTTGTTGTTAAGAAGGCGGCGATCTGGCAGAATCCTTAGCACGCTGGGCGAAATGTCTACCGGTATTTAGCCTTTTTTCTGATTTTAAATTACGCTCATGTCGACTTTGCTTTTCCCCCTTTCGGGTGTCGATAAATTAAGTACCAGTTGCATACTGGTGTCGATTTAATCGACTATACCCCTCCCCAAAATTCCATGCCTTGCGCCTATAATAGAAATAACTATTATTATTATTAATACTAGAATAGCTAGCACACTGGATGACTTGCTTAGTGACATTTCACCTGTCGTTAATGTTCAGAGTTCACATTCCTCCGAGGTTGACTTTGCCTTTCATCTTTTTTGGGTCAATAAATTAAGTACCAGTGGAACACTGGTGTCGATATGATCGACTAGTCACCTCCCTAAAAATTTCAGGCCTTATTCCCATAGTAGAAAGGAATATCATTATTATTTGTAGTAGTAGTAGTAGTAATAGTAGTAGTAGTAGTAGTAGTAGTAGTAGTAGTAGTAGTAGTAGTAGAAGCAGCAGTAGTAGTAGTAATAGTAGCAGTAGTAGCAGCAGCAGCAGTAGTAGTAGTAGTAGTAGTAGTAGTAGTAGTGTTATTGTTGTTGTTTCCATCGTCAAAATCTCATGAGAGTTAGATTGAGCGTTAGATTTAGCACAACTTTGTTATTTATATTAATGAAAAATAACATTAAAAGTATTTAAAGTAGAGAAATGAATATTACGCTCGTAAGCAACTGACAGTTAAATAAATGAATAAGCAGAAGTAGGTAATTAAATAAATTTTAATTAATTAGTTTAAGTACAAAACTAAATTTAGTGTTTATCATTATTTATTATCGGAATCACTATTAGCCTAATGAAAAGTATCCAGGATTCAAATGAATAGCAATGTAGTTAAATAAATTATTTTCTAAAATGCATCAATGTTATTACAATCACCACCATGGCAGTAATAATTTTTCGAAAGATTATTTCGGAAAGAACTACGGAACTCGGAAGGTAACGTAAAATAGTTTTAAATAATCTAATAAAGAAATAAATTCAGAACTGATTTTCTGCGGATAATATTTGTGAATAAAAAACATATTAAAGCTTTAAGAAAAGAAAGTCATGCAACCAATGTAGGAAATTGTGATAGAATCTAAATAAAGAATATTCTTTTGTAATGTATGTCAACTACTACTGAATAGAGATTTTGAAATTTTAATCAAAAAATAAAAAATAAAATTATAGCTCTCATAATTTCCATCGTCAACGATGTGATATATGAATTATTTTGAAATCTATTTATTAAAAATTTTGAGGAGCAAAAATAGGTCAAGTAGATTTGCTATTATTAAATATATTCACATCGAGAATGCAAAAATAATATTAGTTATAAGCTATATAAATTTTAGAAGAATTTGTGGAAGGTAGATATAAAGAATTATAGCAGAAATAATAGGACATATTTAGTTATTGAATCTATGTGCTCGAATGAAAGTGGTAATGAGACAACGACAAAACAATGGAATTTTTTAGTGGAGTAAATGAAAGTCGTATTACTATTGGAAAATTTATTACAGAATATAGTGTAAAAAATACGAGTCAGATTCATTGGCGCCAGTTTCGAATGAATGTGATAATAGTGAAAATGTTTCTGTTAAAGTAAGGTGGTGAGCTGGCAGAAATGTTAGCACGCCGGACGAAATGCTTAGTGATATTTCATCTATCTTTACGTTCTGAGTTCAAATTCCGCCGAAGTCGGCTTTGCTTTTCATCCTTTAATGGTCGATAATTCAGTACCCGTTACGTACAGGGGTCAATGTAATCGACTTGTCTGTTCTTGTTTGTCCCCTCTATGTTTAGCACCTTGTGGGCAATAAGGAAATAAGAAGCGTTAGCACGATGGCCCCCGGTGGCCAATAAAGAAATTGGTATTTCGTCTGTCTTTAGTTCTGAATTCAAATTCCGCCGATGTCAACTTTGCCTTTCATCCTTTCGAGGTCGATAAATTAAATACCAGTTACATACTGGAGTTCGGTCTAGTCGACTGGCGCTCTCCCCCAAAATTTCGGACCTTGTACCTAGTGTACAAACGAATGATTTCCGTCAAAATAAAATAGAGAATAAGTTATGTCGAAGTAGGAAAAAGTATGAATATGTGTGCGTCGGATTGCTTCCGAAATTCGTCTTTGCATAAAGCTGGACATGTCTCACGACCTCGATGTCAGTACGTAAACGTATAGATTTATTTTGGTATTTTGTCCCACATTTGTCTCTCGTTATGTATTTTGATGTCTTGTTCTTATTCTGTATGTTTAGGCTTGTTGTCCTGTGCTTGTCTCTCGTGTGTTGGCATGTTTTTCGCTCGTTGGCGATGTCCTGTACCTAACGTGTATCTTTTTTTTGTTTATAATCGAATACCACGCAGCATAGTCCACTGTAAATTCTTACATTTACTTCTAATTTCTACCACTCCACACACTGCTTTCGTTCTCTCTCTATCCTTCTACAATCCTCTTTATTTTCCGTTTCTCCCAGTCGTTCTTTGCTGTCCCTTGTCTTTCTTCCACTCTCTATTCTCTTTCGCTCATTCTCCCTTCTCGCTATGTTTCTTTTCCCTCGTCCTCTCTCTTGTCCCCCTTTGTCTGTGGCTATTAGTCACACGTGATTACAGGCCATTTTTCTCTCGCCTCTCTCTTTCTGGACCACGCAACCATCTTGCAGGACGTCATTCCCCTCACCTCTCGACATTTGTCTCTTCTACTATTTTCTTCTCTTGTATTTATTCTATATCCTCTCAAAATTTCTCTCAGGCGTTGCCAATTACAATGCATCTTGGCCTAACGCCCCTTAATGTTTGTCTCCGTTGATTGTTTATTTGTACGTCTACTTTGTTTTTGTTTCTTTGTTCAAAGACCTAACTCTCTGCTGTCTTATGAGTTTTTCCTATCTTGTCGTTGAAAGCTCGAAATAGGGAGTAATAAAAATTTTACAACTGAAGTGCTAGAATTCTTTTGGTATTTTGTCCCATACTTCTCGCTCATTATGTGTTTACATATTTTTCATTCGTTGTTGATGTCCTGTTTTTATTATGTACTAGCAGTATCGCCCGGCGCTGCTCGGGTTTGTATGGGAAATAACTATATAAGCATTTTTAGAGATGTAAAGTATAATAGCCATCACAATATGGCTAACCACAAGGTGGGGGTGTTACTGTAGCTTTTTACGTTCTGAGATTTAATAATAAATTTTTAGAGAGTTACTTCACTTATATATGCCAAAAATGCATTAAAAATGGGAAAAATTGATGGTAATTTTTTTTTTAATCATAGACTCATCGTAGACGCGCGCTAATACCCAGAAGGGCCCGATATGAATCAGAACTATAAGATACCCGGTTTTGGTTAAACTGCACCGCAAAATGTGGGAGTAGTTAGGAATCTAAATCGTAGGAGACAGACAGCACACAACCTCTCTTTTATATATAAAGATTTGTTAGGATTTTTGCCTTGTGCTTGTCTCTCGTATGTTTGCGTGCTCGTTGGTTATGTCCTGTACGTAATGTACATTTTTGTTTATGTATATATCTATCTGTATATATATATATATATGTGTGTGAATGTTTTATATATATGTGTGTGTGTATCAGCTAGAGTGCATACGGAATTCGTTATTCTTTACACACAGCCGCATGATTGAAACAGGTAAAAGAATAAAATAATACAAACACACACACTCACAAACACACACTCACATTTGCTTATGCATACATGTATAGGCCTATAGCGTCTGGAAGGCGCACAATGTGAGAACACACATTTGATGCAAGTCTGATGAAGCACCCCTCTAATGTCTAACACAGCAAACATGTATATATATTATATATATATATATATAATTTCAACAATTGAGGGTAAAATTAATTAATTAATCAATTTCACCAAGTATTCAGTATGCAAAGGGACCATTTAAGGCGAATTCAAATTATTACATTATATAAAAGGGCTTAGTAAAATAAATTACTTTGCCGCATACTGAACTCATTAGAAATAGCAGCCAAAAAAAAAAAACTTTTGTAAAACTATTTCTAATACTTAAAGAAAAAGAATTTTCTTTAAGTATTAGAAATAGTTTTAGAAAAGTTTTTTTGGGCTGCTATTTCTAATGAGTTCAGTATGCGGCAAAGTAATTTATTTTACTAAGCCCTTTTATATAATATATATATATAATATATATATATATATATATATATATATTATATATTATATATATATATTATATATATTATATATATATATATATATATATATGTATATATATATATATGTATATATATATGTATATATATATAAGTTTATGTGTGTGTTTTGTTTTTTGTACTTGTCACCCTACTTCTTGACAACTGGCGTTGATTTGTTTACATTCCCGTAAGGTAGCGGTTAAACAAACATGATACAAAGAAAAATAAACTTATTCCGTGGCCGAATTGTTTGTCTAAAACTTTCCATATCGGTGCCCAGCATGGCCGCAATCCAATGAGTGAAAGAAGTAACGTTTAAAAGTTAATCGAGACATTATCTTTTAACTTTTACTTGTTTCAGTTTGCATGGCTTGATCTTCTTATCTATAAATATTTAACGGATAATTTATTTCTCCTGATATGAAATGTAAAGAATAATGAATTCCGTATGCACTAGCTGAAACACACACACACACACACACACACACACACACACAGTTCATGTGTATTTACCTGCGATGTCTGTTAAGAAAACATTATAATTTATATTTTTTCATTCGATTTTATATTAATAATTGTCCAGTTAACTATTATATAAGACGAAGCAAATTATGTCAGGCTTCGTAAATCATATTTTCACTGGTCAAATATAATGGTTTCTCCTCTATTTTTACTTTCTTTCAATTGTTAGATAAACGAATATGTCCAAGTATATGTTAACAATATTTTCCATAATCTGATAATATAATAATGTTATTTGCAACTTTTCTATAGATACATATTAATCGTTATTGCTGCTGTAATCTGTGAATAGAAGTAGGCATTTTATTCGAGGAGTTTTGTTCAAAATATGAAGCGAGACATTGAATGATTTTGTTGATCGGTTTAATTATATATCAGAAGATTTATTAGCTATCAATGTCGGCGGATTTTGTTCGTGTTGGACAAATGATTATTGACTCATTCATAGAACTGGTAACACATCGCAGATAAAGTAACGAAGCAGATTATGTTTAAAATAATCCATTATATCTATATCAAAGAATGAGAAACCAAAACGGTAATGCCAACAACAACAACACAACATCGGCAACTACATCGTCATCAATAGCAACATATTCATCAGCAACAACAACAAACGCCGCAGTAATATTAATAATGGGAACATCATCAGCAATAACGTCAGCTACAAAATCCACCGCCATATTGTGTGCTTATCTAACCGTACCCAGTAACCCGATGGTCGGGTTACGATCGTACAAGGAAACGAAATGAAATCCTACAATGTTGTTGTTTAGACTTAAGTAATCTTCAGATAACCCCACGAAGAAAATATGTTCTTACGGTTATTTCATACTTTGCATTTCACGGACGAAATTGACCATTGTCTCAAATTACAAGCAATAAAAGTATATGACATGAAAGAGTTGTGAGTACTACATTTTGGATTCCTCTGTTCCTAATGGTGTAGGAGTGGCTGCGTGATACGTAGCTTGCTTAAAAACCACATAATTCCGGGTTCAGTCCCACTGCGTGGCACGTTGGGCAAGTGACTTCTACTATAGCCTCTGGCCGACCAAAGTCTTGTGAGTGGATTTGGTAGACGGGAACTGAAAGAAGCCCATCGTATATATGTATATATGTGTGTGCGCGTATATATTTGTATGTCTGTGTTTGATCCCACCAACATCTCTTGACACCCGATGCTGGTGTGTTTACGTCCCCGTAACTTAGCGGTTCGGCGAAAGAGACAGATAGACTAAGTACTAGGCTTACGAAGAATAAGACCTGGGGTCGATTTGCTCGAATAAAGGCGGTGCTCCAGCATGGCCAAAGTCACATGACTGTAACAATTAAAAGAGTAAAAGAATAATGAATATGAAAAAGTAAAGCAATTCTTTTCTGCAAATAGAAGCAATGTGTAAGTACTTTACGCTAGATTTAGTGACGTTAACCTCTTCAGTTAGATTTCATCCAAAGAAGTATTTCTCGACAACATGAACAATTGCTGATATTCTCAGCCTGAAGAATGTTGATATGTTCAATATGAATCATAAATTAACTGATAGCAGCATAGAAATTGTTCATTTTATTTCTCATGAAAAATAAAATTTATTATTTATGTGATATTTAAGAGATGAGGAATCATGTACGTTATTTACATTTGACGCTTATTTGTCCTCAACTTGTCTGTTGTTAACACAACGCTTTGGATGAAGGCTGGAGGGCATATCAGCCGAAACGTTGTGTTAACAACAAACAGTAAATACTGTAAATAATTTTTTTATGTCCTTATAAAGCTATGAGTCTTTTTCGCCTATACCGATATTAGTTCCATCAGTCAACACTGAAGAAATATGGGTTGGACAGGTGAAACTCCTCATTGGGTGATTGGTTCTAGCATGCCATATTGAAACGGAATTTGAACACAAGTCAAAAGACATACATTAGATTATCTCGTCCGATACACTAGCAGCTCTACCAATACTCAGATTTAGTACGGCATATTCTTTTCAATTTTACTCTAAAATAATGGAAAAAATATGCTCTTTTTTACTCTAAGCACAAGGCTAAATATTTTGTGGGAGGGGGCCAGTCGATTAGATCGAATCCAATACGCAACTGGTACGTAATTTACCGACCACGAATGGATGATAGTCAAAGTCCACCTCGGCAGAATTTGAACTCCGAATGTAAAGACAAACGGAATAACACTAAGCGTTTCGCCCGTCGTGCTAACGTTTCTGCCAGTTCGCTTTGTTTTCAGCATTAGATATTGCATACATATTACGATTTGCACTGCAATTACTATTCAAAACATTTCTGCATGTGTCCAATTATCTACTACAGTCGTGTTAAATCGATAATATGCATATGATCCGGTTTGCATATGATATTAATTAACAAACAAACATTGCATTAATAAGCCTGATTCTAAATAATGATGTACACAAAAGTAAACACGTTTACTGAGGAAAACATTTTGCACCTACTAAAATATATATGAATACATATATACACATAATCATGTATATATATATATATATATATATATATATATATATAATATATATATATATATATATATATGTATGTATGTATATATATATACGTATATATATAATAAATATGATATATATTATATATATATATATGTATATATGTATGTATGTATGTATATATATATATATATGTACATGCAGGTTCATTTATATACGTATAAGATTTAAGTGCATAGTGAAGTTTCGTGAGGGTTAGAGGCGGTAATAATTTGAAAAATCATGTTTATTAATGAATTACATTCCCCTCTCTCTCTCTGTCTCTCTCTCTCTCTCTCTCTGTCTCTCTCTCTCTCTCTCTCTCTCTCTCTTACACACTCTCACTTTCTGTCTCTGTCTATCTATCTGTTTCAGTCTTCTCTCTCTCTCTCTTTCTCTCTCTCTCTGTCTCTCTATCTATCTATCTATCTATCTATCTATCTATTTGTTAGTGGATCACTATCCCATTATATTTGCGCAGGGGTTAGTGACAGGATGTTGTCTGTTTTAGACGCAGCAAATGATTTTAGCTAAATAGAGAGCATAGGATTGGTTAAAATTCGAAAAATTAAACTACGTTAAACTTACAAATTACAATTTTCTCAAGAAAGCCAAGAGAAAAAAATGTTTTATTTTGACACATTCTACCAGTATACGAAGTTTAAAAGTGTTTAGTTAACTAGAAATTGTGTTGAAAACTGCCGCTGAAAAGGAAAAGATCCGGGTTTTGTGAGGCCGGACTCCCTCCAGAGATTTTCAATTTAAAGATGTAAACATGTTTTCGGTAACGTACGAGTAATTTATTCAAAACTGAATGTTCCTTGAAAGTTGTGTTTTATGGAATGGAAAATAATACTGTGTGTCCCTTGCATTTTCCCCTTACACTTGTCGTTTACAAACATGGCAATTCATCTAAAGACTCCAACGAGAAGCCTCACAATTTCACTATTTCGGCTGGCTGTATCTCTCTATATCTGCTGCATTATGTTTATATCTGTTGCATTGTGACTATATTTGTTGCTTTGTGAAGTTGAAGCCTATTTAAATATTTATACAAAATTTATTGCATATCGAAGCCAAACAAGTCTGTCTTCTGTTAAACCATATATTTCGCCGATTTATTTGATTAAAAGTAACCTATGTAAATGAAAATGTTATTTGGTAACACTGAAGTTTGGACAGACTCACCAACTATCATTGCTTTAAGCCAGTTGTACGAATGATTGCCGTGAATTTCTTGGCTTTAAAGGTATTTCGAAAGATCTGATTGGATGTCGAAACTTCCGAGTTTTTATACAAGGCTTCGAACAACTGAAAACGGCTGCGATAAATGTGTGAATTAGAGAGGAGACTAAATCCATAATTAACTGATTCTCCTGTATTTACTTTTTCCCAAAACTAGGAACTTTCCAGCATTCACTCAGATATCAATGACCGATTCCCAATTGGGTTCACGAAAATTTTGATACCAAATAATAAACGCTTAACTTAATATAATGGTATTTTTTGTGTGTTTCTGATAGTATGTATTTTCCTCACTGTAATCGTTTTACTTTCATCATTTAGTTTCTGACCAGACAATATACCAGGCAAGTATTTGTGTAAATGCTGGGGTCCCAAAAAAGGCGCAGGAGTGGCTGTGTGGTAAGTAGCTTGCTTACCAACAACATGTTTCCAGGTTCAGTTCCACTGCGAGGCACCTTGGGCAAGTGTCTCCTACTATAGCCTCGGGCCGACCAAAACCTTGTGAGTGGATTTGGTAGACGGAGTCTGAAAGAAGCCCGTCGTATATATATATATGTATATATATATATATATATATATATATATGTGTGTGTGTGTGTGTGTGTGTGTGTGTGTGTGGAGGCGCAATGGCCCAGTGGTTAGGGTAGCGGACTCGCGGTTTCGATTCCCAGACCGGGCGTTGTGTGTGTTTATTGAGCGAAAACACCTAAAAAGCTCCACGAGGCTCCGGCAGGGGGTGGTGATCCTTGCTGTACTCTGTCACCACTGTTTCTCCCACTCTTTCGTCTGTTAGCCTGCTCGCTTAGCCAGCGGGGTGGCGTCATTCAAAGGTTAAAACAATGCGAACGCATTGTGACCAGCGATGTGTAACAACATCTGAAGGTCTGGTCGGTCACGTGATCACGTGATATATATGTATGTATGTATGTATGTATGTATGTATGTATGTATGTATGTTTGTATGTGTGTATATGTCTTTGTGTCTGTGTTTGTCCCCAAAACATCGTTTGACAAATGATGCTGGTGTGGTCACTACCCCGCAACTTAGCTGTTCGGCAAAACATCCGACAGAATAAGTACTAGGCTTACAAAAAATAAGTCCTGGTGTCGAATTGCTCGACTAAAGGCGGTGCTACAGCATGGCCGTACTCAAATGACTGAAACAAGTAAAAGAGTAAAAGAGTAAAGGGGAACATTATCTAACATAACCCAATAGATGCACTGAAAATCGATTTAGTTAACAAGAAAGTTATACTTGATTATAAGACAAGAAACACCTAAGGTAAAACTATTAATCTTTACCTTAAATATTTTAGAACTGTGAACGAGTTAGAAATCAAAAAAAAGTGGAGACTCATGCTATTACTTGCAATTCGCTGTTTCGTTGAATGGTTTTGCACTATTTTGTTCGTCATACTTCCATGGTGATGTTTCCTAGAAACATCTTATTTACTTTCCAAAAGTAAAAATTTCGGCACAAATGCCAAGCTGGTCCCGATGCAACATTACAGAAAGTTGGATACTATTTACGTTTCATTTTGTGGTTTAAAGTTTTCGAATAGCATCTTGACTTCCATGCTTAGCAAACGTTTGTGAAAGTCTCATAATATGAGGTATTTCAAAACAAAGATATTGATACATTACTTGTTTCTTCTCAAGAAGGAAAAGAATCTCGCATCTAAATTTCCTTCCAAATACTGCGATTCCAACTATCAGTATTCAATTGTTTTTCTTTGTATATATGTATATATATAATATATATATATATATATATATATATATATATATATATATATATAATATATATATATATTATATATATATTACTGTGGTTAACCCCGAATCAACCCGGGACCTACATATATATATATATATATAATATATATATATATATATATATATATATATATATATATATATATCATGAAAAGGATTAATTAGACCATTCTTTTTTATGATATTGTCTCTGGTTCCATTTATTTGAACATGCTACGAGAAATGTTGGGCTTATCTTTCGCACGATAGAGTATCCTAGTACTTTTGTTTTATAGAAAGTGAGTGAAATAAATTCTCCCATGGAAAAACATATAATATATGAATTTATTTACGCAACAATATGCTACCGCCCGTCCAGTAGTCTCCCTCTGTATCTATCCATCTACTTATTATCTATCTATCTTTAAAGTATTCTGAATAGTCCAGCATATAAATACTTGTGATCAAATACTTGTGTCAAAAATAGTTATACTCTATCACAATTATAGTTACAAGGGAATCGTGTTTAAACCCTTTTTTGTTCTACGAAATGTTACCGATAGTTCAAAGATAAGAAATTTATTTGAAACAAAATTTTCGCATATTCTCACATCTCATTAATATATACAGGCCGTTTGCCTTATACATACCAGCTGAATAGACAAAATTTATTATAGAAATAATTCGAAATCGGTTTGAGCGCTATAAAATTATTTATAAGTTTTAACATAAACGCTACGCGTAGAGAAGCTTCTAATACTTACTGTAAATAGTTGAAAACATCCATATAAGGAGACGAGTAACCACGAATTAAAGAAAATCAGAGCGGGTACAATTTCTACTGCCACACTGGCTTTTCCATGCAAATTTCAACTTTTGTATATTCCTTCACAGGAAACAAAGCTATATTCTATGAACGGAGTATTTTCTTGGAAACAAACTTGTTTCGGGTTACATCATTATAGAAGTATGACGCGTAACAAAATGTGACAAAGCATTGAATGACACTGCAAAATCCAAAGAATATTATGATTTATCTCCTGTATCTCTGTTTGCTAAGCGGTTCACGGCTTTACAATACGATGGCAAAATTTATATTTGAATTTAATTTAATAGAAGACTTGTTAACTACATCGAATTTCATTCTATCCAAAGGCTTAAGCTCTACAAAATATTATTTGTAACTTCATATATACCTATTCAGAATCAGAGAGAGAGAGAGAGAGAAAGAGAAAGAAAGAAAGAGAAAGAGAGAGAAGGCGAGAGAGAGAGAGGTATACACCTAAACATATATGTGTTTCCATTGAAAGTTCGTCCCATAAATATGTTTGGCAAACTCTTAGCATCATAATCTCTTACATTTCTATGGTAGTGCTGGGATGCCCTATCTTGCGAAAAATAAGCCCAACATTTCTCGTAGCAAGTTCAAATAAAGGGAACCAGAGGCAATATCATAATAAAGAATGGTTTCATTAATCGTTTTCATGACAAGATGCAGCAAAGTGTAGCGCCTGGTAAATCAATGTGATATTCCTTTGTAATATGCGATTTTGTCCGGTTTGCAGTATATAAAACGCTTACGGTTAATCGAACCATTGAATTTAGTTGTAGTTTTATCATTGCGAAAGAATCTTTATTGAAGCGTGTACGTCTTCTACACATTTTGTCAAGTACCACTAGTACATCACATTTTGGTCCGGATCATCTTCAGTGACGGCTTGGTCTATTACTGAAAGTAACTGTTTCAAACGACAGTATTTCAAAAGTTAGACGCTTAATTTTCAATTTCCTATATCACTACTCGCTCGGCACATAGATTTTTCTAGCAATCTGCTAATATATTTCTTATTCTCTTTCTTGCTCTGTAGCACACGTACACCTTCGCGATATTCATGGAGGTTTATTGCGGACATCCTCTAGTCCGAGTGATTGCAAGTCTCGTTGATGGAACTTCTTGAACGTCCCACCAAATTTCTCGCTGCTTTTCGACGAAGTCTTCAAATTTCCAATAATACTTTGGAAATATTTCCTGCGAAGAATGCTTAGTTCTCTTCCCTTCATTTTATTTGCTTTAAAATTCAATGGTAACTACGTCAGTTATCTGCCCTTAAATTGTATACACATCGTTTGAGATAGCTTCTATTCACATGCATGTGCGTATATATATATATATATATATGTGTGTATGTCTGTCTATCTTTCAATAAATATATATATATACATACATATATATATGTGTATGTATGTACGCATGTATATATATATATATATATATATATATATATATATATATATATATATATATATATATACCTATATATACCTATATATACATATATGTATATATGTGTGTGTGTATGTGTATGCATAGGTTATAGCATGAAAGTCTTTCAGGATTCGCCTGTTTACTTAAAATATAATCCAAAACAACAAGGGAGAAAAGACTTCAATTTTGATACACCAAAAATAGTATCGAGTACAATACTGTTAATTATCAGAACACCAAATATTAATTAAATATTTCCCTGTGGCACTATCACTAATTTTTACAAATTCATTTGTTGATTTTAATTGTTGGACTTTACACATTTTCCGACACATTGTCTTTTATCTAAATGCCTCGACCTATTGTTTACAGTTATTAATATAAACCTGGTGTAACTTGGTTCTGAGAAATATGTTTACTTTTTCAATTATTTAACAATGATTTGAAGTGGCAATGGACAGTTATATGACTAGTCAAGTAATCGTAGGGAGAGTTTTGAATGAACGCAACATGGTTTCAATCATGAGTAGGAAATGCTGATCTTCAGTAACTGAAGAAAATACGATGTCTTTGTTGAACTGGATATTCGGTTTAATGAAGTGCATGAATGACTATTTGAAATGCAACCGATAAGAACCTTTCTTAGAACTTCCGTGCATTTAGCTTAACACATAAATTGAGATATATTAAACTTAGATGTGTTTCAATCGAAATTTGGCCCTAGCCATCTCTAATTTAATACCTTGACATGATAGAATCTGTTTAGCTATTTTCAGGTAAATGTTTATGGTATCACGACCCATTCAAGTAGGAAATTTCTGCAGGGATAAATCCCAGGGTAGGTGGCTGGTTTCATTTCATATACCTAATCGAAATTAGTTCAGATATCTTTCAAAGGTGATGTATGTCTTTGATTTCTTCTGGGACAACGTTAAACAGAGCCATGCTAGTTGAGGAAAATAACATGTGCCGCAGTATATTTATATGTTGTGAGCTTCAAATGTGTACCCGTGGTATGGCATGGGGGTTCCAGCTTTGGATGAAATCTAAATTTCATATTTGGGTTAGCTGGGCAATGCTGATGTCATATTCTTAGCTTTGTACAAAGGATGTAACGCTCACAAAGATAAAATAATGATTCAATGACTTAAAACGGTTCCAATAATCATGATCATTGATAACTTTATATTTGATTGATTGCTTTCATGCCAGTTTCAATTACCGTAATATTTTGCGTTGTATGGAAGGCCATATAATGCAGTAATATTCTAGATGTAGCCATATAAAAGAGGAGAAAAAATGGAATTATGGCAGCTAAAGCAATTAAATCGGTGAAGAAGGTATCAATGAAGGGAAATTGGATGGCGTTTGGAATTCCGCGTTCTAACTGGCAATCTAACTCAACAATGTGGCATATCATTATTTATTTATTTAACTTTTGGTATAACCTGAAAATTTGAGGGATTCAATAATGTATATCATAATAGTATGGATATTGCATTTCTATACATTACCTGCCTTTAAGATGTTACGCCACAATGGCGTTTCTTAATGAATCATTTTTACATACATCATAGCATCAATCCCTCTGTTTTATTATATATACATACATATATATTTACCTCACTGTGAGCCCTATATTATTGTACCTAGCTATTTCTAACGTCTTATGTGCTGGTGTATATAGAGTCTGATGAATCGTCTAACGTATATATATATATATATATATATATATATATATATATATTATATATATATATATACATATAAAGATATACGAGCAAAACGCCCCCCGTCCTATGGACAGTGCTCAGTTGTCAAACATTTAAACCACATTTTCTCAAAACAACTTGTCCGACCGTCCCATAGGACTCTCCTTTGAGAAACACTGATTTAACCTAAATTTGAGACACCAGCAAAAGAAGGATAAAAGATAGACTTTTTTCTATTCCAAAGAAAAACGATTTTATTAACGCAAATATGAAACCGAAGAGTTTGAAGTACCAGTAATGATAAGGCTGTTGACTGGGAGAACACAAACATGGTTTAAGCAGTAAGCTTGGCAGGAAAGAAACGTGCATTTCAGCAGTACAAAAACAACAAAAACTAGAAGGTGCAGTTATGTACAGGTTGATGGAGAAAGGCAGGACAAAAAACGATGCTTGCAAATTGGTTAGCTGGAGCTTAATCTAGATGGACAAATTATATATATTTATATATATTTGCCCATACAAATGCATGTTCCCACGGCTTTATCGATCGCATTCTCACCTGGAATCTATTTTGTAATTTTTCCAGGACCTATACACGCCCCGATACCGTCGGTATCTACATATCGAATTTGAGCCCAATCGGATGGAGGATGCCCGAGCTCCTAGAAGACACACAGACAGAACGGATTTTATATAATAGATATATAAAATAGTGACCTGAGATTTACTCCAGCGTGCGTAGCTGTTTCTATGTGTTCCCTTTTAGGATAATGTTGTATGTTTAGCCTGAATTTTTACAACATAATATTTTCATATATTTTATATCATATCTGATTATGATTAGGTGGTATATATTTTCATTACCCAGCAATTAAACGTCATCCAGTATTAATTTTGTTCTACTTTAAAATGACCGTATGTGCTGTCTTTTTAGAACTATGCTTATACACACATACATACGTACTTACATATAGAGGAGCTCGAATGATTACTTTCGCCTAATGGTAGAACTCTTGTCATGTCTACCGAAGACGCTGGTTCAAGTCCCACGTGCAGCCTTCATCTTTTTTCTCGCTAAATAGGTATTTTCAACTCAATATTTACATGTTATTATTGATAACCAAATATGAGCTTTGTGATTCAATTCCAAAACCAATGACGAATGTTCTTTCACGTTCTCTCGAAAGTTTCAAGATTCTAAGGGCGCCAATAACATACAAGTCTCACAGTTAATAAGAGAGATTCAAAACGAGTGCTTGTGTATGTCTGTGTGTGTAATTGTGTGTGTGTGTGTGTGTGTGTGTGTGTATGTGTGTGTGTGTGTGTGTGTGCGTGAGGGAGAGAGATAGAGAGATGTGTTTTACCGTTGCATTCGAAAATGTTCCCTCCATTTAAAGTTTTTGGCGAAACTTTTACTGCGTGGTGCGTGTTGTCAACGAAAGGCGTGTGGCCGTGTGGTAAGCAGTTTGCTTTCGGACCACATGGTTTCAGGTTCAGTCCCACTATGTGTCACCTTGGGCAAGTGTCCCCTGCTATAGCCTCAGGCCGACCAAAGCTTTGTGAGCATATTTGGCTGACGAAAACTGAAACAAAACAGTCGTATATATTTATATATATATATATATATATATGTATGTATGTATGTATGTGTGTGTGGTTGTGTTCGTGTGTGTGTGTGTGTGTGTGTGTGTGTGACTGTGTGTGTGTTTCTCGGTGTGTGTTTGTCCCCAACCATCGCTTGAATACCGATATTGGTATGTTTACGTTGCCGTAACTTAACAGTTCGGCAAAAATAAAGCGATCGAATAAGTACTAGGCTTACAGTAAATAAATCCTGTGGGTGATTTGTTCGACTAAAGGCGATGCTCCTGCATGGTCGCAGTCAAATGACTGAAACAAGTAAAAGAATGAAAGAATAATAGAACATACACTCGAAGTTGTTACTATGGTGACAGCACACAGTAAACTAACTGTCACACTCACTTCGGATTTTTTTTATCTAGTTTCACCTCACGGGCTGTGGCCATGCTAAGGTACCGTCATTTCGTGTTACTACATAATTTTACTACACGGATGCTTTTTAGGAACTGAAATTTAGTGCATGAGCGAGGTTGATGCCGCAGCCCTCATCTGCGCCTCCTGCCACGAAGTTGATTCATCTAAGTAAGAGATCGCGATTTATTTTGAAGACACCTACATCTATCCCATGCAGATCTCTCAGGTTCTTCGGGGGAATATTGAAGAACTGTGGACCTCTGATTTAAAAAACACCCTACATAATCGGAGCATCAAATTTTAAGACAACTTCTCAGACCAAAAGTTTGTCAAATTTTTTCCAGTATTCGATTGTTTTTCCTCTTCCCACTTGAAGTTTTCTGTCTTACCTATTATCATTTCTAACAAAGCCTGACCATTTTCCTTCTATTTCATTAGAACACTTTATTGTTTTTACTCCCCACACCCTATCTCATCTTTTCTTTTCACTTCTCTTCCGACTTCTTACGCTTCTCCTCTTCATTCCATTTCACTCTCCTTCTACATCACTCAGCCTGTTTCTCTTACCAATCCCTTCCCCTTCACGTACGAAGCCTCCGTTGTCCTCTATTCCTTACCAGTTGTAACCAATTTATTTAACTCGGAGGATGTAAAACACTGCTGTCTCTCATGAATTTCACTCATGTCAAGCATGTCAGTTTAAGAAGGATTCTATCCGGAACATTCTATTTTCCAGTCCACATTTCATAATTACTGCAATCGATTTTATTAAATGATACAAGTTGCGTCTACGTAGGCGAGTGCCAGTCTTACTGGAGTATGTTCGATCGTATATACCTCTTCAGTCTACTTTAAACAACCACATATTGAAACACAATCTAGTAACACTTTATCAAATTCGTTTTATATCCATGAAAAGATCACGAAATCATATTTCACGGGGGCACCAGCAACGATTGACAAAAGTAATCATTTATATATCATGAGTAAAAACATTGTGTAGCTAGTTCTCTTGGTTGCACATCCCGTAATTGACGTTTCAAAAACATTACAAATGTTCTTCACAGCAATATTTCATGTCCGTACCTTACGCCCACATATTCATGACCTATATATAATTTACCTCCTCGTGATCGGTCATTTTTATATACTTTCATGACAAAAATGGATTCGAGATCGGTTGCAGAATTTTATATATATCCTTATTACAATAATGCTCATAAATCTGTGATAGGACGACGTTGCTGCTACGCAATGAAACATTCGGCATTACATTACACATAAGCCATCGAAAATATTGTTCAAGTTTCATTCATGAACAAATTAAAATGTCTGATCTACAGATGCGCTATCTACTAACACTACCAATACAACCTACTCCGCTTCTTTGAACTAGGTAGACGCATAATGATTACCAGACGCAGTCGGTTTTACGCTATGAAACCACATTTAGTTTTCTAGGTGGCTCGAGGGATTCCAAATGTTCATTCATTTCCTTGATTGCAAAAT